>NC_066892.1:17721674-18021674 GCF_022985175.1 Labeo rohita | reverse complement strand
AATAGCATAATACAAGTCTGTGCTTTTGCTACATTTAAAGTGTATAGTATACTTTGCACATTATACAAATTTCCTGTATGGACAGAATAACCCAGATCAGCTGGGTCATATTGTGTGGAATACTGTATGATGCAATGCACTTGACTTGACTGTCCATTTCCATGTGATGAACCAGAAGTAATGTCAGCCGCAACGTGAATATCTTTCCTTCATCTTGACTCATTTGGTTGGACTGCCAAATGTTAAGATATTCTATTTTGAACATGATTTCTCATTTCATCTGCCAAAACCATATACTCTCTGAATACCTACTTCTTTCAGATAATATTCCAGACATACTACATTTGTCATATTGTTATGTGACCAACAACATAATTTTCAGTCGCTTCACCACCATTCACAAATTCTCTCCCAAGGCCTCAAGGGATAGTAAAATGCTCATAGAGTGCTACAGAAATGGCTTATTGTAGGTCAAACATCATGAAACAAGTTAGCATGTTAGCTTGCTTCCAGTTCCATCATCCTTAAATCAATGTTTTTTTTAAGGGGTTTTTGGCTAAATGCCTGAAATAAGGTGATCTTGAAGTCTTGAAAAAGATGGATGCTAAATGGCTAAACGGGTCTACTGTGGAACCCTGTTTTCGCTACTGAATAAAAAATGAATAAAGGTAATTGCAACTTTTTATCTCACAATTGTGACTTTTTTTCTACGAATTGTGGGATGTAAACTCACAGTTGTGAATTAAATTCACAATTGCAAGATATAAAGTAAGCATTGCAGGACATTGAATCGCAATTGCGAGTTATAAAGCCAGAATTGTAAACTCTACAGCTATAAAATCAACTCTGCAACTCTACAACAGAATTGCAAGATATAAACTTGCAATTATGAGAAAAAAGGGAGATATGAATTCACAATTTTGTGAAAAAGTAAAAATTCATAATTCTGAGGAATCTGCAATTCAGAGGATAAAAGTAGATATAAATTTACAATTCTGTGAAAAGTCAGAATTTGTCAATTTATATCTCATAATTTTGACTTTATTTCTTGCGAATGCGAGTTTGAATCTCGCAATTGTGAATTTCTTTCTGAGAATTGCGAGATACAAATCATACAACTATAAAATCAGTTATAAAATCATCTCTGCAACAGAAATGCACAATATAAACTTGCAATTCTGACTTTTTTTCTCTCAGAATTGTGATATAAACTCATAATTCTGAGAAAAAAAAGGCCCAACTGAGAGATATAAATTCACAATTTTCAGGAAAAAAAAGTCAGAATTTGCTAATTTACATCTCGTAATTCTGACTTTATTTCTTGCAATTACGAGTTTGAATCTCGTGAATGTGACTTTTTTTTCTCCGAATTGAGAGATACAACTATAAAAATCAACTATAAAATCATCTCTGCAACACAATTTCAAAATACAAACTTGCAATTCTGACTTTTTTTTCTCAATTCTAAGAAAAAAAGCCAGAATTTGTGAATTTACATCTCATAATTGTTTTTTTTTTCTCAGAATTGTGAGTAATAAAGCCAGAATTGCAAGATATAAACTCTATAACTATAAAATCAACACTGCAACAGAAATACAAGATATAAACTTGTAATTTTGAGAAAAAAAGTCACAATTGGGAGATATAAATTCACAATTCTCAAGAAAAAGTCAGAATATGCGAATTTATATCTCATAATTGTGACTTTATTTCTGAGAATTGCGAGATATAAACTCTACACCTATAAAATCAACAAAATAATTTCTGCAACAGAATTGCGAGATATAAACATGCTTCTGAGAAAAGTTTTTTTTCCATCAGAACTGGACTTTATATCTCACAATTCTGAGAAAAATAGTCCAAATTGCGAGATATAAACTAAAATAGTGAGAAGAAAGTCAGAATTGTAGAATAAAAAGTTACTTTTTTTTTTTTTATTCAGTGGCGAAAACAGGCTTCCATAGTCGGCAAGTATATTAAACTTCATCACACCAAAATGAAAATTATCAGCGAATTTTTATTTTTTTTATTTTTTTTTTTTTAAATAAAGACTCAAAGAGTTGTCTGAAGCTTAATGGTGATCCCGATGATGACCATCATGTTCTGGTGACTGTATTTGTTAATTTGTGAAGATTATCATTATTTTATGCAGTAAGTAAAGAAAAATTAATATTGGGTTTATGTTGAAGGAACCAGGGTGATGCTAACTTCTTGATTTGGCCTAAAAATATAAACCACCACTGCAGCGCTCCACTGGGTGCACATTAGTATCTTGCCGACATAGTAGTAGGTCATCGGGGTACTTTTCGCTTACTGTTTTATGATAAATAAAATTAAGACAAGCTCTTTTCACATACAGATTTTTGCCTACTGTATAGTATAGTTTTGCCTGTATATGCAGCTCCAATCTGTAGTATTAGAGGGAGGGACATTCTCATCCTAGAGAGCCTTTGATTGAAAAAAATGGAAATTTATGTATATGCTACATGACCTCAGAGTAGATATTAACTAAAAGCCACAAAACTCTTTAAGGTTGAGAATGTATCACTGCTAATCAAATATCACAATGTCCACAATGTCCATTGTTCATCCATTAGCAAACCTTATTCATATCTGCCAAGTTTTGGCAAGATCTTTGCATCCATTCAGTGAGATCTGCATCCTGGTTTTTATCTTGTGATCAGCACACAGTGGCCACGCAGCTATCGCTTTCTAATTTTCGCTCTTTATTAAATTAATGAAATAAATAAATAAACAGGAAGTATGAGCGAACCATCTGCCTCCCTCACAGTAACACTTCTACTGCAGAAAAAGCAGTGCATGGCTGACAGGATGACTGGATGCAATCGCCATGGCAACGCTACAGCACTCTGGCAGGTGCTTCTACACATCATCTGGCCCTGTGTTAACAAATAGCAAGAGCTTTACAAACCGAGCGGAATAAAGACTTTACGGCTACGGCACGCATACAGGATCACATATACTCACTTAACACTGGCGTATACAAACATGAATCTTCCAGCAGCGTGGGATATCGCATGTTGTGCATTCAGGCGAAAGCTTCGTGAGCTTAAACACACACAATCACGTACGTTGTTGAGAAACTTGATGTCTCTTGTACGGCGTTCACGGCACCCTGTTAGAGGAAAGGTCACATCGCCTGGCAACAGACTGCATTGAGCTCCAGCTGCAATTTTAATTAGGGCACCGTTTCCTGCCCTCTGCTTCCTCTTCTTCCGTTCGCGAACGTGCGGTCGATATAAGCAGGTGAAGTGAGCACGTCTTCCACCTCAACGCTTTGATTCACGTTCAAACAAATCCATATGGTCCTAATGGACAAATCCAGCACACATTTATTACTATCTAGGTGAAAGGGGAACAGGACAGTTCACTTCCTAATAATACGTCTTAATGCTATTATATTGTTACTTATGCAAATTAAGACTTCTATTCAGCAAGGATGCTTTAAAGGAGAAGTCCACTTCCAGAACAAAGATTTACAGATAATGTACTCACCCCCTTGTCATCCAAGATGTTCATGTCTTTCTTTTTTCAGTCGTAAAGAAATGTTTTTTGAGGAAAACATTTCAGGAATTTTCTATGGTGCCCCGAGTTTGAACTTCCAAAATGCAGTTTAAATGCAGCTTCAAACGATCCCAAATTCGATTGCAAACGATCCCAGCTGAGGAAGAAGGGTCTTATCCAGCGAAACGATTGGTTATTTCCATAAAAATAATACAATTTATATACTTTTTAATGTCAAATGCTCGTCTTGTCTTACTCTCCCTAAACTCCCATCTCAAGTTGTTCCTCAACTTTAAAATCGTCTTATATCGCTGTTTTACTTTTTTCGTTAAGGGTGTTTGATCTTCTTTGCATGTTCACTTTGCATAGACTGGGTCGGTACTTCTGCAATGATGTAGGATGATTTTGAAATCATTTTTGAAGTTGAGGGAGAAAATACGATTGGAGTTTTTTGTCTTGAGCCAAAATACACAGAGTTCAGGCAGCGCAAGACAAGATGAGCGTTTGACATTAAAAAGTATATCAATTGTACTTCTTTAATGAAAATAACCAATCGTTTCGCTAGATAAGACCCTTCTTCCTTGCCTGGGATTGTTTACAACTGCATTTGGGATCGTTTGAAGTCATTTAAACTGCATTTAGGAAGTTCAACCTCGGGGCACCATAGCAGTCCATTATATGGAGAAAAATCCTGAAAAGTTTTCCTGAAAAAACATAATTTCTTTATGACTGAAGAAAGACATGAACATCTTAGATGACAAGGGGGTGAGTACATTATCTGTAAATTTTTGTTCTGGAACTGGACTTCTTTAAACTGGTCAAAAGTGACAGAAAAGAAATGTATTTTTAGGGATGTAACAATATTATTGTGAAACGATAGGTCTTCCAGGCATAAAGTGTAGTTTTTAAAATATATTTAAACTTCTTATACGAACATAGAAGGTCTAGAAAGTTGTGTTTTGGGCCATTATGTTTTGACACAGTATTTGTCAAACTGTAAGCACAATATGGCTTGATCCCTTCATTATGTCTGTTTCAAAGCAAAGCGCGCACTTCGTTCAGGCGATCAATGCAAAAATATATACTTATGAAATATTCATTTTCATTTATTTTGCAGTGCAGCTGTTTTACAATATATGGCTATTACTGGCATTGTTGTTATTAATATTATTCATTTTTATTTGCTTTCTAAAACACCAGTGTGAACGTAATTTAGACTGAGTCAGTAAATCACAAATAAAAAGAGGGTTGAGTCCCCTTTAAAGTTCAGGTACAAGCCAATTCAATGACTCTTAGTTAAGATCATGTGTTGGAGCTCTTAATTTTGAACTTCCAAACTGCATTAAACAGAACAATTTAACTTTAAAATATACAAAATGTACATTTTTTCCTCTTCACATTTTTGAAGCATCATGTACTCTTGAGATTGTAGTAATGTCTGCTAAAAAATCAGTTTTGCCATCACATGAATAAATTACATTTTAAACTGCTTTAAAAAGGAAAACTGTTATTTTAAATTAATAATATTTCACACAATTACAGTTTTTACTGAATATTGATCAAATAAATGCAGCCTGTGTGAGCATAAAAGACTTCTTACAAGAATATTTTTTTGAATGACCTTGATTTTTATTTTCTTACCCCACTGATTTTTATGCACAGTAAATATTATAAATATAATTTAAATTCAAATATAAAAACTTTATCATTTATATATACTTTTTTTAAAGAGGAAGAAAAAAAGTATCTAATTTTAAAGGACTAGTTCTCTCCAGAATTAAAATTCCCTGATTATTTACTTATTCCCTTGTCATCCAGATGTTCATGTCTTCCTTCAGTCGAAAAGAAAATGTTTTTGAGGAAATTTTCCAGGATTTTTCTCCATATAGTGGACTTCAATGGGGATCAATGGGTTAAAGGTCCAAATTGCAGTTTCAATGCAGCTTCAAAGGCCTCTACACAATCCCAGCTGAGGAATAAGGGTCTTATCTACCGAAACAAAATACCAAATTATATACTTTTTAACCACAAATGCTAATCTTGCACTAGCTGGACTTCACGCATTACGTAATCATGTTATAAAGGTCAAGCGCGCTTAGTTCTTCGTTCGTGTATTTCGGTTCAAAAAGGCAGGGTAGGGTGAAAATTTCCATCTCATTTTCTCCTCCAACTTCAAAATCATCCAACATCGTTGTTTTAACTTTTCTTTGTAAAAGGCGGTTGACTTTCTTTGCACGTTCGCTTTGTAAACACTGGGTCGGTACCTCCGTGTACATCATGCGTGACCATTCCAACGTGATTATGTAATGCGTGAAGTCGTGGACGCAGATACATTTTTATTGTTTTTGGAAAATGACCAATCGTTTCACTAGATAAGACACTTACTCCTCAGCTGGGATCATGTGGATCCCTTTGAAGCTGCATTGAAACAACAATTTGGAATTTCAACCCATTGGCTCCCGTTGAAGTTCACTATATGGAGTAAAATCCTGGAATGTTTTCCTCCAAAACGTTTCTTTTCAACTGAGGGAAGAAAGACATGAACATCTTGGATGACAAGATTACAGTGTGTCACTGTTTTGATTCTTATAATCATTTTTGGTCATATAGAGTTCTATAAGATCTATAAGCGCCTATGATTTAAAATCTTCCGAATTACATAATGAGCTTAGGTAGTGGGTTTGAACAAAGGCCAGAGGTACACCACTGGGAATTGAAGAGAAATGCATTGTGATTAGTGAGCAGCAAGAGATTGTAAAAGCTAATGGATAGTAACAAAAACAAAGGTCTTCGTTTTGCGGTAATTCTGATCAGAGGTGCGGATCAGAGCAGTTTTACGTGCCAATGCCATGCCGTATTTACTGTACACAGAGATCTTACTGTTATTAATACCATGTGATGGGCCGAAAGGGAGGGTGAGGCCGCATGACAAAGCTGGCAGATGTTTTGCCTGACAGTGATACACTAATCTTGGCTTTAAACGCAATTGCTAATATCAATCACTACAGCTGTGGATCATTAGATATCAACATAAATTATGCAAGTGTTCCAATAACCATATTTCGCTTCCATTTGACTAATTAGCCCAAATTAAATCCGAACTGTCATTCTACTTATCCAGTAATGGACTTTGCAACTGTACAAACTAATTATGGCAGCATTCTGAGTGAAACCGAGATGTGATTGAGCGTGCTTTCCATTTTCACCACAGCTGTAACTTATGTGTCCTCATTCCAGAACGCATTAATTAAAAATACGATGGCTGCGTCTATCAGTCTTTTTATGTGTTGCTCATATTAAGCTCTGGTCAGGGGACTTGTGTGGAGTTCGGCATCAGCACGTTTAATTTTAGTGGTCGAGCTGTGCTGGAGTGTACGGTGGCTCTCACGTGGGCCTGCGTTGAGCTGGATGTGGAAAGGCTCTTCACTCATAACCTGTCAACATGAAGTAATCCCTCGCTGCATTTCGACCACAGCAATACACAGACGAAAGAGATTGGGCGGCTCGGGTAACGAACGGCTTCTTGAACCAATCAGAGGTTGTTCTTTGCTGTAAGTGGATTTTTCACACACTGTAAAACACAGTGTGCTTTCAGAGATGGTTCTGTGCCTTCTCTGAAAGCACATCCTAAAATGAATGCTCTAATTACATATTATATTCAACTGCTGGAGCACTTGCTTATGCAATGTTTATTTCTTAGACTTGTTTTGAGAGATTGACCAATATTGTTTTTATTATTTATTTTTTCATAATACAAATCTAGATTAGCTTTATGTTAAGTACACTACAGCTCAAAATTGTTATTAATACTATTATTCAGGTAACATTAACTTGATCAAAAGTGACAGTAAAGACATTTATTTTATTTTTATATTTTTTATATTTTTTATATTTTATTTTTTTTGATCAAATAAATAAAGCAAGCTGAGCATGAGCATGAGAAACATCTTTTAAAAACATCGTAAAATCTGTAAAACAGTATTAAAAAAATATTTTTAATTTTTTTGACACAATTATAACTAAATATTAGACAAACAACATAATGAGAATAGATATTATACATGTTGAAAATAGACATTATTGTTTTAATTATGTCAGTATAGTCATGCACAGGGCCCTATGCAAGATTTTTTCCCAAATTCTTTTGTTTGTTTTTTTATTTTAGATATTCAGGATTTCTTTTTTTTTCTTTTTTCTTTTTCTTTGTACTTCATTTTAATGTTTAAAATAACTTATCTAATGTCTAACATGTCTACTTAAAATAATAATATTTATACAATTTAATAACAATTAATTACAATTTTAACAAAAGTATGTATATTTTTGGGGGTTCCTGTCATTTTTCTGATAAATAAGTAAAGGCATAAAACTATTTAATTTATAATCAAATGAAATTAAAACATAGGAGAAAAATATTTTAATAATAATAATTATAATAGTGCTCTCGAACGATTAATCACGATTAATGGCATCCAAAGTTTTGGTTTACATGACATATATATATATATACACACACACATACAGTATATATTTAAAAAATATTTACATGTATTTACATATATTTATAAATATATTTGCATATATTTATATTCATGTAATTTATATTATATATAAATATATTTAATTCATAAACATAACATTTCCCTTATGCACAGTACACACACATATAGTTATTATGTAAAAAAAAAAACGTTGATTTTGAATGCGATTAGTCGCGATTAATCATTTGACAGCACTAATAATCATTGATATACATTCTACTGTATAGACATATTTCTGTCACAATTTCTTGAAGTTAAACTGAACTTATTTTGATGGTTTGCTGTGAAGATCTTAGGTTCTCTCTGTGTGTAATATGCCAATAGTTCTGTTGGGTGACCCAATAAACAGTAAAATTAATTGGTAGTACCAATACTAATAAAAATCAAAACAAGCATGAATAATGGAAAGCAATATCAGGCAAACCTATTATTTTTCTATTTAACTATCTTTCTATTAATTAAAGCTAGTTCAACCTGTACACTCAACATTATATGTGACCTTGAATCACAAAACCAATCATAAGGGTCATTTTTTCAAAATTGAGATTTATACAACATATAAAAGCTGAATAAACAAGCTTTCCATTGATGTATGGTTTGTTAGGATAGGACAATATTTGGCCGAGATAAAACTATTTAAAAATCAGGAATCTGAGGGTGCAAAGAAATCTAAATATTGCCTTTAAAGTTCTATAACTAATGTTCTTAACAATGTGTATGACTAATCAAAAATTAAGTTTTCATACATGTACAGTAGGAATTTTACAAAATATCTTAATGAAACATGATCTTTACTTAATTTCCTAATGATTTTTGCCATAAAAAAAAACAATAATTTTGACCCATACAATGTATTTTTGGCTTTTGCTACAAATAAACCCCAGCGACTTAAGACTGGTTTTGGTGGTCCAGGGTCACATATGTCATTGTTATTATCATAATTACTGTTATCGCTTGCTAACTAACTGGCTCAAAGTGTGTGTGTCAGTGTGTTTATATCTGTGTGCTTGCATGTGGGTAAGAGACAAATGCAGATGAAGTCATTGTTGTGGCTGACGATAAACATTTGTGAAGTCTTTTGGCACGTAGGGCAGATGACAGCCAGGCAGTGATGGGCTACTGTATCAACTGCTACTGGCTTATGTATTTCTGTCCAGAGCTGATAAGTTGACTCCATCCTTTCCTTATTTAGTCAGCCTGAGTTCTGTGCTGCTGACACACCAGAGAGCATAAGAGAGAAAGAGCGAAAGAGCGAGAGAGAGAGAGAGAGAGAGAGCACAGAGCTGTAGGTTGACTGAACAATTAAATGGTCCTCTATTCCCTCCTTTTTATGGTGAATGACTAATATCAAATGGAGCGGAGTGTGAAGAGGGTGAGAAAAGGTGGGAGGAAAAATTGAAGGGCTCTTTTACCTCTCTCAGTCTCTCATTCATAATCACTAGCATAACCAGGGGCAAAGCTGTCATTATAAATCAGGGAGGAGGGGTTTGTACATGATTCTGCCACTTTTAGAAATTTATATGAATTAATATGTTCGTGCCACCCAACTTTTTGAGAGTTAATAAATATTCATGCCTTAATGAGACCCTCACATTTTTCAAACCGTGGCTAGGATCATATTTCAAGTTAAAACCGAAACATTTTTTTTTTTTTTTTACCCTTCTTAAAGAAAATGACTTATTAAAGCATCCGTATGATGCTAAAATGACTTCATTTTCAAGAATTTCTGCCCTAATTTATCTATTAAAAAAAAACAAAAAAACAAACAAACAAACAAAAATCGCATTTATTCATGTAGTTCATATTTATTTATAAATATAATATGAATATAAAGCTAAATAAAGTTTGTACTGTAATAGTTTTTTTATACAAAAAATGTGTGTGTACTGTTATTATGTATATATAAATACACACACATACAGTAAACATTTTGAGAATATTTCCATGTATTTACGTGCATATATTTATATTCATATAATTTATTTTACATATAAATATATTTAATATATGAAGATAACATTTTTCTTACAATGTGTTAGTGTATTTATATATACATAACAAATATACACAGAAGTAAACACATATTATGTAAACAAAAACTTTTATTTTGGATCCAGTTAATTGTGATTAATCGTTTGACAGCACTATACTGTAAATATTAAACATTGTATTACAATATTCAAAATATAATACACCAAAATACTTTTTTGCGGAGGGATTACTCAAGTTTAGGGCTAACAATTATTTAGTAATCGAGTAATCAGTCGATTATTCTGATGATTAATCGAGTAATCTGATAATTATAATAAATTTTTTCTGTGGTAAGTGAACAATAGTCTTGAAAATTACTTAAAATACATATACAACAGCAACGAGACAATAGTAATAATAAGTATCAAAAGCAAGTAATCATACGGTTTTATAGAACAAAACTGTTCAAATACATAATGTATTTTGAACAGTAGAACTAATGTACATTACGCATTATAACAAATGACTCCAGAGGGCGCTAAAGGCCTGACGATTGTTTTTACACTTTACTGCACAATCTAATCCTTGTTTAATATTGACTAATCAACATTTAACTCAAATGTGCACTAAATTTTTAATATTTGGCCTTTTATTTTCAACAGAAAAGGTACAGCCACTGTAATTTCTTGAATATGTGGATATTAGGGATGTGCGGGTCTAGTCGACTAAGAGTAAGGGTTTAAACTTTTATTTGGAAACCCCGATGAACAGTTAGCATATTGAGAAAGATATTGACATATTCTTCTGTGTTTGCGTAGGTTTACAAATTATTCACCTTACAGAACTGAAGAAATGGCGCATGATGCGTTCCCAGATGAACATTATAATAAACCCAAACTCACTGCAGCATGCATATATGGAGTTCAAGATACTTAAAACATGTAATTAATAGTGCTGTCAAATCGATTAATCACAATTAAGTGCATCCAAAATAAGTTTGTGTGTACTGTGTATCTCTCTCTCCTTTTATTTTGTATGCGATTAATCGCAATTGATCGATTTGTCAGCACTGTAATACCTCTTTGCATGAAGCAGCATTTACTGTGAACAGAGCCGTTCTGATATGCACTTACATTATGTAACCTACATACATTAATAATTAAAGCACATATATTAAACCTGCATCACATATATTTATTTTATTTAATTGTAGCATTTGTGAATTCACAAAAGCATTATGCTACGGTCTAATAATGCGTTTCATAAATTTTCATCCGTGAAACACTTCCGGTGTTTTGCAGGTTACTCGACACGGGCAAATTGCAGTCTGGGATTTTTTTAAATCAAGTCCTTGTATTGGATCCTCATTTATTTTTGAAGCATAGTGTGTGTCACTTTATTTTAAGAAGTCACAACAAGGAAATCCTATTCATTTGTACATTAATAAGACATTTACCTAATAGTAGCTCACTCTCGTCAATAATTTTCTTTGCTAACACCTGTAGTGAACCTTTTATATTCTGTAGCTGTCCTGCCACTGAATCTATCACGTTTCCTTTCACAGCGAGGCCAAGTACGCTAGTTAACCTTTCACACTACCTCCTAAAACAGCAGATTCTGTTGACCGCAGCAACAGCCCTGCCCCTGAAGCAAGGGAGGAGGGGGGGTCCGTAGGATTATATTTACGACCTTTTGAAGGGAATATACTCTAGGGTGGAGTGAAGATAGTGAGGAGTATTACTGTATCAATCTTTAAAGCACTGCTAGCCAGCCAAGACTCTTGCTCAGCTGTAACTGAATGCAAGTAATGCATAGTAAAATGGCTTTACTTTCATTTCGTAGCACTGGTAATGACCCTGGAGCGTAAGCCTTGTAACCCTGACCCACTGCTCACCGAGGGAGAGGTAATCACAGAAGACAGGCCACTCCTGAGAAGGACACATGCCAGATACTCAGCTAATGGTGCCCAGTACGTGCTATGTGGCTTATTCATAGTTAAAATAAATGCAGAACATGTAAATAGCCTGAAAGTGGTACTCAAACCAGCTGTTAACCTGTATGACCCCTTTAAACACTAGCAGCACAAGCGCTGCCTATATTCTGCGTCATGTTATTTATTGATTGGCTAATCACTAATATAAGGTCAGAACATCACGGTCATCAGTCAGCCGAAACACATACATGAGGCAGACGTGCACATATACACATACCAATAGTCACTCACTCCTATCTGGGATCTTTAAGAAAATTAAAAGTTAGTGGGTACATTAGGGTTAAAGGTTACAAAAGGTTCAGCCCCACACTGTGCTGACACAGGAACGAAGAATTTATGCAATTAAACCACTCGAATCCAACGTTTATATTTATACAGAGTGTGTACACATTCACACATAACTCATTATACTGGAATTTGGTTTACTGAAGACCGAGCAAGATTTATAATGTTCAACAAAGTATCTGTTTGGTTGGTCTACGGAAGGAATATGTGCATGTGAGTTTCCTGAGACGTGTTTAGGATGTTATGAATTTGTGTGCCTTGAATAAATGGTTTACACAACACATCCATTAAAATGTCTGTCTAGTTTGGCTCTTGGCAAGGGAACAGACATCATAATAGTGTACATGAGATGCATGACCCCATGACTGCTCCCTGCGCATCTGAGCTATGGACAAATAATAGACACCAATCCTCAAAAAGGTTGCTTGAACGACCTTTCAGAACTCATACTTTCTAACCATTCGAGAAGGATATCTGTTAAAAACACCTGAACATTGTTGGTGTGTGAGGCAACATCTTAAAATAGGTCTATGACATATGGTTAATGAATGACGTCTAAATAAATGCCCCATACCCCATATGTCTGAACCATGCAGACATCACAGCTTAACAGTACAAGCAGTAACAATCTTAGGAATGTTACAGAAGCCTTGATGTGGCAGGTGCACTTGATCACAGCAGTTTCAAGTCAACCTGTCATGACTGACACGATATATTACGAAATTGTGATGATTCTACAGTTGTGACAGTAATATATTCTTGTTATAATGTCTGTCATCATTTACTCACCTTCATTTTGTTCCAACGCACATTTGACTTTTTTTACATGGGCTATGAAAGGGAAAAATTAACTGCCTATATAATGGGGATTCAAGCTGTTGACTTTCAAAATGACAAAGATGCAGTATTAAAGTATCATGAAAGCAATCAATGTGACTGCATTATTTAAGTCTTTTAAAATCATATGACAACTTTGTGTGACTAACAGACCAAAACTGAACCAAAAAAACTTTCTGTACTAAATATGATTATGTGAAACTGCAACTGAGTTATACAAATTAGTGGAGCAGTGTTCATTTAGCAGTATTTATAGTAGTGCTCTAGTGATGTTTTATTAATTAAGTTCATTTATTAAGTTTTTTTCCCCAATGTTTATATTTAGCCTTTATCAATTTTTATTTCAGTTGTAGTCATTTTTAGTATTTTATTTTTTTTGTATTGAATATTTATGTGTTTTAGCGCTGTCAAATCGATCATGATTAATCGCATTCAAAATCAAAGTTTGTATACGTTGTAGTTGTGTATACTGTGTGTGTGTGTGTGTATATATATATATACACAGTAATCAACATTTAAAGTGGATCAAAACCTTTAATCAAAGTATATTTATTTATTTATATATTTATTTTAAGTTAAGTTAAAAACAATAGAATAGAAATGAATATATATACACATTTTCTTTATTATAAATTTAATTTCCTAAATATATACATCTATGTATGTAATTATATATAAACATACACATGCAGCACACACACACACATTATGTAAACACACATATATATAATTTTAGTCAGTTTTATATATATTCAATGCCATTAATTGCAATTAATCTATTTAACATTGTTTTATTATATATATATATATATATATATATATATATATATATATATATATATATGAATATATGCGATTAATCGCAATTAATTGATTTGACAGCAGCACTAATATATACATAATTTTAGTCAGTTGCAAAGGCAAGTTTTATTAAAATAAATAAATATATAAATGTAAATAAATAAAAAAAAATAAAATAAAAAAATATATATATATATAAATATATATATATATATATATATATATATATATATATGTATGTATATAGTTTTATTAAAATAAATAAATATATAAATGTAAATAAATAAATATATGTAAGATATGATATATATACACACATCTATATATAAATTTTATTTAAATTAAGAAAATATGCTTTTAATAATTTTAGCAGTGGAGGGTTTTTTTTTTCCACACAAAACCACTGTATGACTTCAGATGGTTTGAAATATAGCTACTTTTTGGTCATTCTGAAGTTCAGCAGCTCGGATCCCCATTCACTTTATTATATTTATTATATTATTCTTACATTTCTCCTTTAACGTTGCATTGAAGAAGAAAGTCATATGAGTTTGGACTAATGTTAGATTTTGTTAATGATACCAGAATTAAAATTTTCAGCTTTAAAAAAAGGACTTTCAGCAAAGGAGGGGCCCTACCTTGACACTGCTATTTCCACTTTAGTCCTGGCGATAGCTGCCGCCCTTCGAGCCCCCTCCACGGCCCTGTCCACTTTTTCTTTAGTTTTATGGTTTTTGAGAGGAATAAGCTGCTTCCTTATCCCACGCACCAACACGTTATTTTTATACTTTCCCTCCTCTTTGGTTCCATCTGGGAATATAGTGCATCCATATCCATGCCTCTTGTTGTTCATCCATTCCCCTTCGTACTTTAGCCCGTTGGATCGCTCACTGACTCCGAACCCATTGCGTTTGTCATTCTTCCACTCGCCCATGTAGGACTCTGTGGTGGTGGCGTCCACATGGTCCTCCATGGGGGTGTACTCATCGGGCACCTCTCCGTCTCCATAGCTGATGGTGGAGTTGGCGTCGCTGGAGCTGATGCGGCTCATGGTGGCGTCGCTACGTGCCGAGCTCCGTTTGCTAGAGATGGACGTTTTGGAGTCAGATTTACGTAGCTGGCGGAGGCTGCCGAAGAGGGACCCGCGGCGGAACAGGCCCTTCTTCTTTCCGGTGACGACTTCGGTGTCGCTGTGAAAATTCAGCACGAAACCACCACGGCTTCCAACTGGTGTGTCGGGTACCGCGTCCTGCAGAACGGCGCCATTGCTTTGCACGCTTCTTAGGGAGGCCAGGGAGGTGCGAAGCGGAGAGCGAATAATGGTGGCCATTCCATAAGGCACGCTCTGTCGTACACCATAGCCATGCCTCATGCCCCCCATCCACTGGCCTTGATATGTGCCTTTTGAAACAAAAACAGAAAGTAATTTGGATTAAAACATATTCATAATTTCAGCTTTAATGGTAGTCTTAATGATGAAAAGCATACAGCGCATTACCATATCAAACATCAATTAACGTTAGTTAACAACTCATAACTCATGATTAGAAAACCGTAAGAGTGTAACTAATGAAAATTGGATGATTAAAATCTCTTGCCTCTTCAGTGATGCATGACAAATGTGTTTTATGTTCACAGTGTTCATCAGAGTCAGCCTAATCTAAAAATCACTGAGACAAATGACACAGATCCCAAAACTAATGTGGGCTCCAACATGCAAAACATCAGGTAAATGTTGGATGTCAAACTGCAATGCCACGAAATGCATAATAAGAGTAATTTTGTGCATATATGCCAAAAAAATACAAATATTTATCCTGATGTCACCAGCATTTCTTCAGTGTACTTTAAAGACATTAGGTTTTATTTACAGTCAATGGCAATGACCTATGGCCTAACAGTTGGCAAAAACATAAATAGAATCAGGAACCTTGAATCGGCATTTTCATGGTGTTCCATTTTATTAAAGATTCTAAAAATCTAATTCTTATGGAACTTCATTGTATTTAGTGGGAAGACCTTTACTGAATCTACAGCGCAAAAGAAACATTGTTCAATGTCGTCTGTAACCAATATATTCAAAACTACATGTACACATAGTCAGTACAGTGTTTTTTGTTTCGCAATGGTTTGACAGATGTTCATTTTATATTATGTACATACAGATTTATTTTATTGTTTTCAAACGTACTTTACTCATTACTTATTTTATTTTAATACTATCTTTATTGTAATATTGTACATTTTCTTATCATTATTTGTGTGTAATGTTTGCCAATGCTATATGTAAACACAATCATGCCATTAAAGTACTTAAATTAGAAACTGAATTTTAAAAAGTCCAGAATTTTCTCAGATATATTCACAAGCAAGCAAATTTTCAAACGAATGACTCGTTTGATTCGATTCTTTTAAGCGAATCAAAAACATTCTGCGCCATCAACGTGTGTTCGACTCTCGAACGAATGACTCTTATGAGCCGGTTCTTTTTAGTGAATCAAAACCGATCGTGAATCATTCGGAGCGGTTACTGTATTTAATCTGACTCACTTACTGAACCGCAAGTTGTTACTTTCGTCATGTCCGAATCGAAATGAAGCAACAGCTGTTACAGTGTTATGTTGTACTTAAGGCTCCGAGGCTTAAATCAGCGTCGTAACTGTCTGGTTGTTCATATGATAAATTGTAGTCAAAGATAAATGTTTAGCCGTATGCATAAACAAATGAAATACATCCCCATATTTTGGTACGTTTAGGCCTGAAATTATAATATAATGATTGGGACTAACATTTCCAATTGTAAACACAGAATCAAATCTATCCCTGATTTGTTACATCTGTAAAGAAGATCATTTGGTAACAGTCTGCTGTGTTATTTTCAAACATTCTTTCTTAGAACTATTAAATAATCATTAATGGAACGTGTAAGGAATCGACCAGAGGAATCGTAATGGTGCAACTGCTGACGATTCTCATGATATTTGCAGTGGCACTTACCACCATCCCCGTAGGTTTCGACTCCATAGCCATCCTGTAGTCCATTACTCCACGTCCCATCGTATCTAGCAGGTGTATTGGTGCTCTGCCGAACTCCATAGCGACCCTTGAACCCGTGACTCCACTCCCCACGATAAACCCATTTTCCCTTGGTCTCAACACCCAGCCCGTGGCGTTTGCCCTGCGACCAGTAGCCCTGGTACGTATTCCCGCTGGGCCAGGTGTAGACCCCGACTATCTCAAAACCGTGGGACCAGGACCCGGCGTACTCGCCTTGACCCTTGGGTCCCGTGCAGATGCCGTGTCCGTGGGCTTTCCCGTCCTCCCATCCGCCACAGTAAGTGCCTCCATCGTCGAAGTCGAACCGTCCGCCCGTCATTCAGAATGGGATGAAAATAAAAACAGTCGTAACGTTGCCGTGCGCTTCTTCTTGTCTTTCTCTTTCATTAAACCTTCTTTTCTAAGCCGAGTTCAGCAACAACGATTAAACCGGGGTGAATTAATCACACTGGAGATGTTGTTGTTTGGTATTTTTGCTTGGGTTGTGAGAGTATGAATGAGGAGGCAGGTTTAGTGCATCATTGCCGAAGCCGCACACGCTGGAACCGCCGCTGCGTTTCACCGACTCCCTCCGCTCGCAGGCGCTGCGCAGAGCAGACACAACGAGAACCCGGCGCGGCACCGAAAGACGCTGCCAATCGTCCCGCGTCATCGCCGCGGCCCCGCCCACTTCACCCTCACTGGGCTAAATGAGAGCCCCCAGGTTCAGAGGTTGTAAGAAAAGCTCATTGTTATGTCTCCTTTCTTTTCCTGGAGCAGGATATTTTTTGGTCTTTTTTATTTAGTTAAAAAAGGAAAATGCTAAAAAAAAAAAAATACTGCATATGTAAGCATGTTTTGGAAAAGATTTAAGCAGAATTTCATGTACCTGTGAATTTTGTGGACTGGAAAAAATAACAATTAAGCATTTTTGAATTATTCTGTTTACTCAAGATTATGCAGAAACCTAGAAATTTGTGTATTTGCTGTGTCTTAGTGCATTAAGTAATTATTTATTTATTAGAAAAATTCTATATACACTACCAGTCAAAAGTTTTTAATGTTTTTTTACATAGCTGGCTGCCTGCATTTATTTGATCCAAATTACAGCAAAAATAAATATTTTTTCTATTTAAAATAACTACTTTCTATTTGAATGTATTTTAAAATGCAATTTATTCCTGTGATCAAAGCTAAATTTTCAGCATCATTACTCTAGATTTTTTTCAGGATTCTCTGATGAATACAAAGATCCGAAGATCAGCATTTATCTGAAATAAAAAGCTTTTGTAACATTATAAACTATACCATTCAAAAGCCTGGAGTCAGTATATTTTTTAATACTTTTATGTAGCAAGGATGCTTTAAATTGATTAAAAGTGATGATAAAGACATTTATAATGTTATAAAAGAGTTCTATTTCAGATAAATGCTGTTCTGAACTTTCTATTCATCAAATAAACCTGAAAAAGTTCTACTCAGCTGTTCTACTCAACATAATAATAATAATAATAAATGTTTTTTGAGCAGCAAATCAGAATATGTTATAATGATTTCTGAAGGATTATGCGACTGTAGTAATGATGCAAAAAAATTTAGCTTTGAAATCACATGAATAAATTACATTTTTTAATGTTCAAATAGATAATAGTCAAAATATTTCAAAATTGTATTGTTTTTGCTGTAATTTGGATCAAATGAATGCAGGCTTGGTGAGCAGAAGAGACTTAAAAAAAATTTAAAATCTTACTGTTGAAAAACTTTTGACTGGTTGTGTATAAAAACTATGTTTTAAACTCTACATACAAGAAAAGTGGCCTAGTTCAAGAACATTTTGTTTTAGTCTTTCTAAATTTCATTTTCAATTCAGTGTGTTACTTGCCATTCCCATTTGTGATTATTAGTCAAATCTGAGTAGGCTATTTTAAGTAAGGCTTTCTGCAAGCCTTTTTTTTTTTTTTTACATTTTTGAAATGACTTACATATTATAATTGAAAATAGTCATTTTCTGTTTTAATACATTCTAAAATTAATTTATTTTTCAGTGTCACATGGTAATAATAATAATAATTTTTTGCTGATTTGCTGCAATAATACTTTTACTTAGCAAAGATGCACTGAATTTATCAAAAGTGACAGTTCATAATGTTACAAAAGATTTAGATTTTAAATAAACAATATTCACTGAATTTTCTATTCATTAAAATTCTATTCATTCAAGATTATTGGTTAAACAAAAATATAAAGCAGCAAAAACTGATCATTGAGTTGAGCACTAATACTAATAATAATTGCGCAGAAAATCAGCATATTAAAATGACTTACATATTGGAAAAAAACTAAAAACAAAAAAGCATGGAAAATGTCACATTTTTTAAGGGTCAGAGTTTAAAGAGTACTGCTGTAATAGGCCATAATGTCATGTACAGACAAACACTGAAAAGGATGCATTAGCTGTGATAAAAGTAAATAAGAGAGGAAATGTAGACGCAGGCCAGAATTTGTTGAAATCGTCCAACTCTCTAACAACTTTGCCTGCTAATTTGCAACATCTACTCTTTTTTTTTTTTCTAGAAAGTTCTTTACTTTTATGAGACTGGGGACCTGGGAGCCACTAGGGGGCATTAGTATACTTTCAAGGTCATTTCTTTTTAATAAATTACAATAATCTTATTTAATTAAAACACTACAAACTTCCACAAAGTACTACATGACAGCATGTTTCTTAATTTATTTTATATAATTTATTTTTCCTAATTTTATTTTGTCCCCTCAACTTACTTTCTTTCTTTCTTTCTTTCTGAGATATGTCTCTCTATACTTCCTTTCAGCAATTTGGTTGATGCATTTGGACGTATATATTATATAAGCCAGTGTTGGGAAGGTTACTTTGGAAATGTAATAGCTTACAGATTACAAGTCACTCGATTTAAAATGTAATAAATAGTGTAACTTTTCAATTACTTTATTAAAGTAATGTAACTTACTTTTTTTGATTACTTTTCGAAAATTTATATTTAGATATTAATATTTTCAACTGTCAATCATTTTGAAACATTTAAACCAGACAGAGTTAACCTTACAGTAGCACTCAACACTGATTACTGTCAGACTTTTAAAATCCTTTATCACTTGAATTAAATTTAAAATAAGTAAGGAATAATACACAATTTTATTTTGCAATAACAAATGGCTGGATGTACATTATCCCATTTATTACACAGCTGCTTGCCACAAAAACAAATAATTAGACATGAAACACTGATCTGAGTTGAAGTATTTGAACACAAAGCAAAACAAAATGGCAGCAGCTGTTTTTTTTTTTTTTTTTTAAAGAATGAGTTCACAAAACCAGGATGACATAATTAAGAAATTGTACACATAATACTGGATTGAGTTTTAATATCTTATTAGCTAACCAAATGCAAAGTTTCCACTAAGAAAAACTATCAAGCATATAGCGCCGACTTAAGTTTCCTGGATTAGTCTGTGTTATTAGCTTTTACCAGTTGTTATGGAATGTTATGTGTTATGTTGGAATGTCATGACTGACCAATCAGAATCAAGCATTCCACAGAGCTGTGTAATAATAATAATTTAAAGCACAGCCACCAAAATTCAGACTTAACACTTCTTATTTACTTGTTTTTAGATCATATGAGGTTAATTTCAGATTTTAAATCATAACAAGAAATAGTTTAATAGCTATGATACTGGTTGTGAAATCAAATGTTTGCATAGTTATGACAGGAAACGCTGGCATCTAACAATGCCTTGGAAAAAAACAATTAATCTTAAAAACTAAAGTATGTGCCTAAACCAATAAATAATAATAATAAACAGTTATTGAATAAGCATGTGTCCTATTCTGTGTCCTAAACTCCTGAAACATTCGTGTCTCATTTTAGAGCAATCAATGCAGTTTATAAAATAAGTCAATTAAATCTGTATGTGGGTGCGTTTGTGTGAAAAAAATTCAGATGTAACCCCCTTTGTAATCACTGACATTTTTCAAAAGTAACTGTAATTTAATTACATATTTTTCTCTGTAACTGTAACTAATTACAATTACATTTATTTTGTAATTAAATTACGTAATTCCGTTACATGTAACTAGTTACTCCCCAACACTGATTTTAGCCTACAATATAATCAAACACTGGGTCTACTAAATCAAATGGTCAATTTATGTGCTTTAACATCAGGTAACAGTTTATTTTTTTGTACTGGTAGCTTACTTTTTTTATTAGTATACTGCAAATTATAAATTGTGGAAAAATAATAACTCTAGCCTATACACAAGTCGAAATTTTCAGTCTTTAATAAATAAAATAAAAATTTCTCAACATGTTATAGCAGTTTGTAATCACCGGCTTAATGTAATTTGATTGAGAACATAGTCTACAGAGACATCTGTTGGTTCATTTAAAAAGTGCGCTTCTGATTTATACTCTCCAACCATGAAAATGCATATTATAAATGTATTTTAAAAATCTGTTTTTATTTATTTTTTTTATTTGTAAAAACAATAATTAGATTTTTAAATGATTTAAACAGAAAAAAATCAAAACATAAATATCTAATATTTAATATATTTATATTACACTTCATGATTGTGAATGTGGTTGAGTGTCCTTTAAGAAGTTGGGTACCACAACTGGAGGCTGCGCCGTTCGAAACATTGGCTGTGTTTCAAAACCTAGTCCGCTGACTACCTAGACAGCATCTGTGGGCATCATATTGGTGTGTAGCTACCAGTTTCAAGGCGCCTTGAAATACACGGATACTTGCTTGTGAGTTCAATAAACACTTAAGCGTTTAAAGCCCAAGAATGCTGCACACTAGTAAGACGCACGAACATGCCGTCGAAGGCAGCTAGGTTTTGAAACACAGCCAATGACTGATAAAATGGCGGTGGAAAACATCGGTGAATCTCAGGATGAGAAGGAAATTCTTCTTAAGTCGGAGGATAGCGGTGAGGTTGTTGAGAAAACAAAAGACAAAGAGTCCAAACTTATTTTGTATCATTGGACTCAGTCATTCAGCTCTCAGAAGGTAAGCAATCCCATAATTCAACATTACATTGAGAGGCCAAGAGCATCAGGGTGGGTGCAGCATCTGATCTGTTGTTTTGATTATGATATTCACATAGTTTAAACACCGGACATTATTTGGATTATTCCCATTCATGTAGCTGTCTCAGTTAAACAATTGCTGATTGACAGCTTGTTAATTATTCATAAATTATACATTATTAATGATGCAAGTGTGTAGGCTGTTGAATTGCTGTAATCATAACAGACGCCTTAATTACAACTGTAAAACAACAGCGTACCCTGCTGTTGTTTTCTTAAACAAGATGAGAGTGTGAGTGCTAAATAACTGCTGTCTTTCTTTGTTGTAATTTTCTAATGAATCACCCAAACAAAGGAACATTGTGTTTTTGTCGTAGGTGAGACTGGCAATAGCTGAGAAGGGTCTTCGGTGTGAGGAGTATGATGTGAGTCTGCCTCTGAGCGAACACAATGAGCCCTGGTTTATGCGTCTGAACCCCACCGGAGAGGTTCCTGTGCTGGTTCACAATGACAATGTCATCTGTGACCCCACACAAATCATGGACTATTTGGAGCAGAACTTCTGTGATGGTAAACGCGTAGGATTTGGGTTTGATGTCATGTGTAAAACAGTATTTACAATTACAAATTGCATGAATTGCAGTGTAAAATGCTATAAATACAAAAGTTCTGATGGGAATATAATGCTGATGAACCCTCTGACGCATGGTATCCACCACATTTCTTTAAAATCATTCAGTGTGTGATGTCACATACAAATAATAATAATAATAATAATAATAATTCTAGATGACTGCCTCTTTAACTGTCACTGTTTTTTTATTTATTTACTTATTTATTTAAATACTACCAGTCTGATAATTAAGATGTTTTTAATATTTGTAAAAAATAAATAAATATATATATATATATATTATTATTATTATTATTATTATTTATTTATTTTTTTTTTTTGGTAAAGAGATTTAATTCAAGAAAGTAAATAGTAGTATTGTAAAATATTATTATAATTGAAAATAGTCATTTTCTGTTTTAATACTTTCTAAAATTAATTTAGTTTTCAGTGTCACATGGTCCCTAGAAATCATTTTTTGCTGATTTGCTGCAATAATACTTTTACTCAGCAAGGATGCACTGAATTTATCAAAAGTGCCAGTAAAAATCTTCATAATGCTACAAAAGATTTAGATTTTAAATAAACAATATTCACTGAATTTTCAATGCATTAAAATTCTGTTCATTCAAGATTATTGGTTAAACAAAAATATAAAACAGCAAAAACTGATAATTGAGTTGAGCGCTAAGTCTAATAATAATTGTGCAGAAAATCAGCATATTAAAATGATTTCTGAAGGATCATGTGACGCTGAAGACTGGCGTAATGGCTGCTGAAAATTCAGTTTTGCAATCACGAGTAAATTACATTTTAAAATACATTACAATAGGAAACAGTTACAAAATATTACAATAAAATATGTTTTTACTGTATTTTTGGTTAAATAAATGCAGCCTTCATTTTGAGTCTTTTTGACCTGTAGTAATTAAATTTTAAATTAAAATAATGGAAATTGGGAATATTTCTCTTATTGTTCTAAATGAAAAGAAACAAGTTTTATCTTAGTTATTTAATAATTAATGCATTAGAGGGTTCAATAAATGTATGACTAAACAAATTCTAAATAAACTCCTATACCTAAATACACAGTTAATAAATGCATTTAAAACACTCCATTTTCATGATGTCTGTATTAGATGTCAGCTGAATTCTTTGATTTCTGTATTTTTGTGAGCTTTTTCTGTGTTCAGTGCATTTGTTATATTCTTTTCATTTGGTTGCATTTATGTTTGCATGTACCATTTTACGTTCAGCCTGTGCAGACATTTGGATAACATGAGAGGCATTGAAGGGTGAGTCAAAATAATGCCCTGGAGAGCAGCTCAAGCAGATTGCAGCTACATTTTTGGGTCATAATGCCTACTGTATATGTGCTTTGTGCCGTTCTCTGAATCAGAGCACACTCCAAAGCTGATCCCAGAAGAGGGAAGCACCTATTATCATCGAGTTCAGCATTACAGAGAGCTGCTGGACTCCCTGCAGATGGATGCGTACACCCATGGCTGCATCCTCCACCCAGAGATCACCGTAGACTCCCACATCCCAGCTTACGCCACCACCCACATTCGCAGTAAGACGGATAATAATATCTTCATTTGAACCTTCCATTATTGTGAATACTGTGAATTAAAGGAATAGTTCATCCATAACAAAAAAATGAAAATGTACTTAGGACACCTAAGATGTAGATGGCTTTGTGTCTTATTCAAAGAAGATTTGGAGAAATTTAGCATTACATCATTCGCTCAACAATTGATCCTCTGGAGTGAATGGGTGCTGTGAGAATGAGAGTCCGAAGAGCTAAGAAAAACCCACAAGTAATCCACATGTCTCCAGTCCTTTAATTAACATCTTGTGAAGTGAAACGCTGCATGTTTATGAGAAACAACACAATCATTAAGTTGTTAACTTTAAAACATTGCTTCTGGCCATAATACCAGTCCATAATCCGTAATATCACCTCCTCCAGTCAAAATGTGCATCCCCTGTTGTCCTTAAAAAAATCTACTGACATTTGTTTAGAACTGTTTTGGACTGTTTATGCTTGTAAACAGTGCTTGATCTGGATACAGATTCAAACGAGATGGTTTTTTTCACTTGAGAAAGCAATATTATGGACAGAGGGCTTGTAATTTAGCTTGAGGCAAGGGTTTGAAGTTAAAAACATCTTGATGGATTTGTTTCACTTCACAAGAGGTAAATTGATGGACTGGAGTCGTGTGGATTACTGTGATGTTTTTTTAGCTGTTTAGGCTCATTCTGACGGCACCCATTCACTGCAGAGGATCCACTGGTGAGCAAGTGATGCAATGCTAAATTTCTCCAAATCTGTTCCAATGAAGAAAAAAAATCATCTAACATCTTGAATGGCCTGAGGGTGAGAAAATTATTAGAAAATTCTCATTTTTGGATGAACTATTTCTAAAGGAGACATTCAATTCCAAAATAGGGTGTTAATTTACTCACCCCCATATCATCCAAGACAGTCGAAAAAAAATTAAGGTTTTTGAGGAAAACATTCTAGGATTTTTCTCCCTATAGTGGACTTCAATGGGTTTCAATGCAGCTTCAAAGGGCTCTAAACAATCCCAGCTGAGGAAAGGGTCTTATCTAGCGAAATGATCGGTCATTTTCTAAAAAAAAAAAAAACAAAGCAAATTTTTATACTTTTTAACCAGAAATGCTCATCTTGCTCATCTAGCTCAACCTCACGTTATCATGCACGCATGATGTATTTAGAAGTACCGACCCAGTGTTTACAAAGCAAATGTGCAAAGAAAGTCAAACACCCTTTTACAAGAAAAGCTAAACCAACGATGTCAGACGCTTTTGAAGTTGGAGGAGAAAATAAGATGGCGTTTGTCGCCCTACCCCACCTTTTTGAACCTAAGTACACAGACGAATAACTAATCGCGCGTGACTTTTCCAACGTGATTACCCAATGTGTGAAGATGCGTATGCGCATCACAGAGCTAGTGCAAGATGAGCATTTGTGGTTAAATAGTATATCAGAAAATTATTTCGTAATCGAGTATTCTATCGATTATTCCATCAATTAATCGAGTAATCCAATAAGAAGTCATTTTTCTTTATTAAAGAGCAATAGTAAATATACAAGAGAAAATAAGATAGCAAAAAATAACATTTTTATTGCTGAAATTGCATACATTAATAACCCTGAAAACTAAACCCATTTAATGCATTTATCTCCCAAATTACTTTCAACATGCAAATAAATCAATATAATAATTATAATATATATATATATATATATATATATATATAATAAAATGAAAAAAATAGAAATACAAAAATCCATTTCACATTACTTTAGAAAAAGTTAAACATTACAACCTAAAACGAAGGCATAAATCAATCATTTAGATGTACACACTACATTTACACACTATTTAATTCAGCTCAGAGGGACATGAATGCATTTAACTTGCAGTTACAAATGCATAAATAATATTTTGTTATTTTAAACAAAACATTGAATACTGATATTTACATGTATTTTAAAATTAAGATACTTCAGATGTGAAATCAAAGCCTGCTAGTAGGTGACAGCAAGTCACTGTTGAGTAAGTGAGTCATTGCAATTTAACTGAATCATTTAATGGGTGATTCATTTAAGAACGAAACACCTTCATGTTGCTCAAAGACGCAAAACAGTGCTGTGGCTGTGTTTGTAATTTGTTGGCAAAATAGAGCAAAAACAGGCAATATGCTGTCTAAAATGCAAGTCTCTTAATATTAACTTCTTGTTTATTGATGAACTGTTACATAAAATCAGTATCACATTTGTAATCATGCTGAGGCACTCTTCGTTTGATATTGACTAACTTTCTGTGTGTCACAGAGAGAGAATGAGACAATCAACATGAATGGCACAGTCTTTCACAAAACATAGCTAACTTGGGAACATCATAACTAACCACCATTAATTTACGGTCTTAAATATGTCCAGCGTTTATCGCTTTGTGTGTCAGTAATAATGGTCCGTGGGGAAACACAGTGTTCAGTAAATGGACTAAACAAAGTTATTCGAGGAATCGTTTCAGCCCTAAAAATTACCAATCATATTGCAAGATAAGACCTTTATTCCTCGGCTGGGATCGTGTAGAGCCCTTTGAAGCTGCATTGAAACTGCAATTTGGACCTTCAACCCACTGGCCACCATTGAAGACCACTATATAGAGAAAAATCCTGGAATGTTTTCCTCCAAAAATTAATTTCTTTGCAACTGAAGAAAGAAAGACATTGGATGACATGGGACAGAGTAAATTATCTGAAAATATTCATTCTGGAAGTGATCTTCTCCTTTAACTGTGATTTTCTGTCTTGCAGCACAGATTTTAAACACAGAATCCGAGCTTAAGAAACTAGCAGCGGAGAATCCCGACCTTAAAGATGCTTATATTGCAAAACAGAGACGTCTGAAAGTAAGTAAACATTCATGCAGTGTTCAGTTTCAATTATTCATATGATTAGCCTTTCTGGGCATCTGCTGTTGGTAGCACAGTACCCAAGACCTTGGATGAACTGGTCTGAAGTGATTTTATTCCTCTGAGTATGTGCACTTCATTTAGAATGTAGTCTTGTTTAAAATGCCAAGAAAGTGATTGCTGAATGTCACGAAATGCTGTTTGAATCTCTCTAGAGTAAATTGTTTGACCATGATAACATGAAATATCTGAAGAAACTCCTGGATGAACTAGAGAATGTTTTGGATCAAGTCGAGACAGAGCTGCAGAGGAGGATTGAGGAGACACCAGGTGGGAGAATTTTTGGTTAAATAGTTAAGTCTTTTCACCATAAGATACTGTTATGATGTTTTGTTAAAAGGATTAATTCGCTTGCAGAATAAAAATTTCCTAATATTTTACTCACCCCCATGTCATCCAAGATGTTCATGTCTTTCTCTCTTCAGTTGCAAATAGATTAAGGTTTTTGAGGAAAACATTCCACAGTTTTTCTCCATATAGTGGACTTTTATGGTTCCCAGTGATTGAACTTCCAGATTACAGTTTCCAACGCAGCTTTAAAGGGCTCTAAACAATCCCAGCCAAGGATTAAGGGTCTTATCTAGTAAAACAATCGCTCATTTAAAAAAAAAAAAAATACAAATTTATAGATCAATGACGTGACGGCTAAATTTTTTTAGATTGCATTTTTTTAGTTAAAACTTGGTTTAAATGCATTAAAAAGATGTCACATATATGAAGTACATCTCCTATGTATGGACCCACTATAACTTTTCAAAAAAGATAAGTTATTTGTAATTTTCTGTTATGCAAAGTGTCACAATATCATGTGGTACGACCGTCTGGCCATAACTCTTGTTTTGGAAATGTTTTTTCAATTATTACAAAGTGTTTTGTAACCCTGTATAAAATTGCAAAGCATTTGTATTTATATTTCCATCACAATATACAAACAAACCAAATATCATGTGATGCGACCATCAAGAAACTACCATTTTGAGTCTTTTTTTATTGAAATTCATTCAAAGATAGGACTTCATATAGCATCATATAGCAATTTGCCAATGACCCGTGGAAGCATCAAGCAGGTTTGTAACTCTTTCAACTTTGGAAAAAAATAACCTTTTTAATGGCTGGTATGTACACTAAAAAATAAAAAACACAATTTGTTGAATCAGCTTAAAATAATTTGTTACCCTGCTGCCTTAAAATTTTAAGTTCAGTCAACTCAAATAAGTTTAGTGAATTTAAAATGTTAAGTTGTATTAAGTAACAACTTAGATATTTGTGTCTGCTAAACTTAACAGATGGGTAAGTAACCCGCCTGCCTTAATTTTAAGTTGATTCAACTCAAATATCTAAGTTGTCACTTAGTATAATTTAACATTTCAAGTTGAATAAACTTTTTTGAGTTGACTGAACTTTAAATTTTAAGGCAGCCAGGTTACAAAGTATTTTAAGTTGACTCAACACATTGTTTTTTACAGTGTAGTTACCACATTTGGATATCATGTGATATGAATATTAAGTTATATTTACAAGTATTTATTTTTATTATAAATTTCATAGTGAAATTAGTGAAATTCATAGTGCGACCAAATATCATGTGGTGCGACCACTGCAGAGTGTTTTCCGTTATAGATATTTGTCCCAGATTGGCAGTTTTTGTGCTTTTATATTCAATTGATGGTTTATATACATAAAATACTTTATTTTAGTATCATTTGGAACAGATTTTTATGCAATTTGGGTCATTTGTGATGGTTTATGTTTCATCTTTGTACAATGAGAAAATGCAAAAAATGAATTTAGAGCATATAATTATAGTTTGATAATTATGCATTTATTAGTAATTTATTATTTTTTACTAATAACTATTTTAATCTATTTTACCATATTCCACTGCCAAGCAAAGTAAAATGAATGTTTGCCATAGGCAACATGTTAATTCTGACCCTGCAGTCAAGCACAAACTCCAGGTTTCATTTTCTGTAAGAAAGATGTTCATGCTGTGATATTAGAATCTGCGCCAGCAACCTCCTGCTACCCTAATTTGACCCTTTGCAAAGACCCGCCCCCTTAGTTACTGTTGCTATGTCCGAAAAACCATGGCACTTTTATGCCACACATCATGTTCTAATGCAGTGATAAATACATCATGGAGCAAAGCGGCAACAGGCCCACATGTCAATACACACTATTTTTCAAGTTCAAGTCCACTGACTTTAATCTATTCTCTGGTCTACTTTGTTTGTCGGACAAAGCGGTGTATTTGCTGTTATGATTGGTCAGATCACCTGTTAATCAAACTTCCGAAAGGTCTATTTAGCAGCCAAGAATATAAAATAGATTTATAATGATATAAGGCCTTTGCATCATTTGGAGCGACCACTCATAGGAATAACTGTTTTAAAATAAAAATAAAATATCTCATTACTGTGGTTGTAATATAAATCACTGCTACAGCATGCTTAAGTAAAAGATATTTTTAAAACAGATCGATCAGTTTTTGCAATTTAGAGGAAGAATAAGTCTGCTGACTACATTTAAGAAGGCAACTCTCAAACTATAAAACAAAAATATGAGATCATTATTTACAAAAACTCAAAGTAAATGCAAATACTTTGTTTCTAAACACTTTAATTACTGAGAACATCTAAAAAAAGGAATTAATTTCTAAATAAATAATGGTCGTACCACATGACGTTTTTTAAGGCTATGGCCAATTCATCAAGATGAAAAAACTCTAAAATTACTTAATTTTAAATTTTAATATGAATTTATATGTACACAACATTGTTAATGTTTGAACAATTACAACAGATATAATTTTTTTGTATTTTAAAATTGGCCTGTCAAAAATCCTTATACGCCAATGACCCTTATATACTTTTTAACCACAAATTGTCTATTTACTTTTACACATTTTCAGTAGTAAATTTCCATGCCAACTTCCATTTTTTTCATGCCAAGAATTTTTTAAGTCTGGCATCTTAACCCATCTTATCATTTTTCTAGAAGAGGGCAGTCAGCAGGCTTGGCTTTGTGGTGAGTTCTTTAGCATTGCTGATGTCTCCCTCGCTGTCACTCTTCACCGCCTCAAGTTCCTGGGTCTGTCCCGTCGGTACTGGGGAAATGGGACCCGGGTCAACCTGGAGACCTATTACGAGCGTGTCCTGGACCGGCCAGCTTTCCGCAGAGTGCTTGGACATGTCAATAACATCCTCATATCTGCTGTTCTACCCACTGCATTCAGGGTGGCAAAGAAAAAGGCTCCAGCCTTTGTTGGTGCCACTTTATTGGTTGGCTTGATAGGGGGCGCCACTTACCTGGCTTTTACTTATTTTAAAAGGAGATTTCTAGTGTCTTGAAACAGCTATTGGGACTCATTTAACATTGCTCTGTCTTGTATATGTTTATTGTCACATTTGGCTTATATATACTGTAACAGTTTGATGATGGTTGCACAAGAAGCACTTTTTTGCCATTATATGAAGCAAAGCAGTTTGAGAAATAGCCACAATGTATCTTTCCATTGATAGGTTCATTAAATAGGCTTCAATTCATGCTGTAGGTCCTTCATGGCCAATGTGTTTTGTGCTAAAATGTCTGTTTTAATGTCTGGTCACGATAAGTTGTCTGTTCTGCATTAGTATGTTTCATGCTTTTCACTTAATAAGTCAAAGGATATACAATGCTATATGCAACAATTCTCTGCACAGAAAAAGTCAAATATAATAAAGGATATTTCTCAGTTATGCAAGTGTCTGTTTTACAGCAATTACTGTATATGGTATGTGTGTGTGTGTGTGTGTGTGTGTGTGTATTTCTCATCTTTTTAGATAACTGACAATCTCATACAGGTTTGTTAAATAGTAATGGAAAACCTGCTTAAATTGGTTATTTCACATTTATTAAGCTAGTCACAGTTCACATGCACTATGCAGAGGAAAAAATATTTTACGAAAAACTGAATAGAGATTATCGATAAGATGTCAAAAGATTTGTGAGTAATTTATAACACCATAGAATTTGCAGGGTCTTGAAGGGTCTAAAATAGATTTTGCTCAGGCTATATTGTAATATTTATAGGCAGAATTTTTGTGAAAGAAATAACCCTGATTTCATGTGACATGCTGAGATGTCAGTCATGAAAGAAAACAGCTTGGCTATCGACGTTCTGCTCTTGTGAGGTAGATTTTCTGATATAATAATAAGACTTTCATTTATTTAGTATAGTTTTATTTTTATACTTCATTTAAGGTAGGGAATTAATGACCACAGAGGAATCAGACTACTGCATGGAACAGCTGAACTTGGTTTTTCCGCCTTAATAAATCTGCTCTAATAGAGGGGTAGTGCATCCTGACAGACTCAATAAATGAGATCCTCATCCGAAAGATGTTCCTTTTTACAGGGGCCGGTTTATGGCTAAGTCAAAAAGTCACTCCTTTTGTTATACTAGGACTTTTGGACCCATACAGTGCATGCCAGGGAATGATCACTCCCTGCTGACCAGACTAAAACTACCTACAGCAGCAAACTAGTTTTTCACAAAGGGTCTCCCATCAGTGTAGTGACCAGGCTCAAGCCTGCTTAGCTTCAATGAGGAACCAGACTCTGGCAACCACATGGAACAGCTCAACTTGGTTCTTGTGTTTTAATAAATCTGCTCTAATAGAGGGGTAGCGCATCCTGACAGGCTAAAGACGGCCATCAGAATGCGCTACCATCTCAATAAATGAGGTCAAATTCATAATTAAGGTGGGGAATTAATGACCACAGAGGAACCAGACTCATTTTCGTTTACCACGTGGAACTTGGTTTTTCCACCTTAATGAATCTGCACTAATGGAGGGGTAGCGCATTCTGACAAGCTCAATACGGTCATCAGAATGCGCTACCATCTCAATAAATCAGGTCAAAGTCATAATTAAGGTGGGGAATTAATAACCACAGAAGGTCAGGAGGCCGGTTTAATGCCTCATCCAAAATACATTCCTTTTCGTTATAATAGGAATTTTGGACCCATACAGTACATGCTGGCCGGACTAAACCTACCTCCAGCAGCAAACTAGTTTTTCACAAAGGGTCTCCCATCAGTATATTTACCAGGCCTGCTTAGCATCAGTGAGGAGCCAGACTCTGGCAAATGCATGGAACAGCTGAACTTGGTTCTTGTGCTTTAATAAATCTGCTCTAATAGAGGGGTCGTGCATCCTAACAAGCTCAATATGGCCATCAGAATGCACTACAATCTCAATAAATGAGGTCAAATTCATAATTAAGGTGGGGAATAAACTGCCACAGAGGAACCAGACTCTCGCAAACGCATGGAACAGTTGAACTTGGTTCTTGTGTTTTAATAAATCTGCTCTAATAGAGGGGTAGCGCATCCTGACAGGCTAAAGACGGCCATCAGAATGCGCTACCATCTCAATAAATGAGGTCAAATTCATAATTAAGGTGGCAAATTAATGACCACAGAAGTTCAGGAGGCCAGTTTAATGCCTCATCCGAAATGCGTTCCTTTTCATTATACTAGGACTTTTGGACCCATACAGTACATGTCAGGGAATGATCACCCCCTGCTGGCCGGACTAAACCTACCTCCAGCAGCAAACTAGTTTTTCACAAAGGGTCTCCCATCAGTATATTTACCAGGCCTGCTTAGCTTCAGTGAGGAGCCAGACTCTGGCAAATGCATGGAACAGCTGAACTTGATTCTTGTGCTTTAATAAATCTGCTCTAATAGAGGGGTAGCGCATCCTGACAGGCTGACCAACTAAAACGGCCATCAGAATGCAAACCATCTCAATAAATGAGGTCAAATTCATAATTAAGGTGGGGAATTAATGACCACAGAGGAACCAGACTCTGGTTTACCACATGGAACAGCTGAACTTGGTTTTGTGTTTTAATAAATCTGCTCTAATAGAGGGGTAGCGCATCCTGACAGGCTCAATACGGCCATCAGAATGCGCTACCATCTCAATAAATGAGGTCAAATTCATAATTAAGGTGGGGAATTAATGACCACAGAAGATCAGGAGGCCAGTTTAATGCCTCAGGCCAAAATGCCTCAGCCGAAATACCTTTTCATTATACTAGGACTTTTGGACCCATACAGTAGATGTCAGGGAATGATCACCCCCTGCTGGCCGGACTAAAACTACCACCAGCAGCAAACTAGTTTTTCACAAAGGGTCTCCCATCAGTGTAGTGACCAGACTCAAGCCTGCTCAGCTTCATTGAGGAACCAGACTCTGGCAAACGCATGGAACAGCTGAACTTGGTTCTTGTGTTTTAATAAATCTGCTCTAATAGAGGGGTAGCGCATCCTGACAGGCTCAATACGGCCATCAGAATGCGCTACCATCTCAATAAATGAGGTCAAATTCATAATTAAGGTGGGGAATTAATGACCACAGAGGAACCAGACTTTGTTTACCGCGTGGAACTTGGTTTTTCCACCTTAATGAATCTGCACTAATGGAGGGGTAGCGCATTCTGACAAGCTCAATACGGTCATCAGAATGCGCTACCATCTCAATAAATCAGGTCAAAGTCATAATTAAGGTGGGGAATTAATAACCACAGAAGGTCAGGAGGCCAGTTTAATGCCTCATCCAAAATACATTCCTTTTCGTTATAATAGGAATTTTGGACCCATACAGTACATGCTGGCCGGACTAAACCTACCTCCAGCAGCAAACTAGTTTTTCACAAAGGGTCTCCCATCAGTGTATTTACCAGGCCTGCTTAGCATCAGTGAGGAGCCAGACTCTGGCAAATGCATGGAACAGCTGAACTTGGTTCTTGTGTTTTAATAAATCTGCTCTAATAGAGGGGTCGTGCATCCTAACAAGCTCAATACGGCCATCAGAATGTGCTACCATCTCAATGAGGTCAAATTCATAATTAAGGTGGGGAATTAATGACCACAGAGGAACCAGACTCTGTTTACCGCATGGAACTTGGTTTTTCCACCTTAATGAATCTGCACTAATAGAGGTCAAATTCATAATTAAGGTGGGGAATTAATGACCACAGAGGAACCAGACTCTGTTTACCGCATGGAACTTGGTTTTTCCACCTTAATGAATCTGCACTAATAGAGGGGTCGTACATCCTAACAAGCTCAGTATGGCCATCAGAATGTGCTACCGTCTCAATAAATGAGGTCAAATTCATAATTAAGGTGTGGAATAAATTGCCACAGAGGAACCAGACTCTCGCAAACGCATGGAACAGTTGAACTTGGTTCTTGTGTTTTAATAAATCTACTGTAATAGAGGGGTAGCGCATCCTGACAAGCTCAATACGGCCATCAGAATGCGCTACCATCTCAATAAATGAGGTCAAATTCATAATTAAGGTGGGAAATTAATAACCACAGAAGGTCAGGAGGCCAGTTTAATACCTCATCCAAAAGATGCTCCTTTTCACAGGGGCTGGTTTAGGTCTAAGGGTGTTTTCACACCTGCCTCATTTAGTTCGGTTGAATTGCACTAGAGTTTGTTTTCCCTCTTGGTGCGGTTCGTTTGGGCAGGTGTGAATGTAGCAATTGCACTCGAGTGCGCACCAAAAGCGGACCAAAGAGGCATACCGAGACCTCCTTGAAGAGGAGGTACGCTTTCAAACGAACACTGGAGCGGTTCGGTTGTAGTGCGAAAGCAATCTGATCCAGTGGACCAACGAACCAGGCTTTATCACACTGTATAATGGGTAATTACTTTTCGTTATATACTAAGACTTTTGGACCCATACAGTATATGTCAGGGAATGATCACTCCCTGCTGACCAGACTAAAACTACCCCCAGCAGCAAACTAGTTTTTCACAAAGGGTCTCCCATCAGGCATCAGGCATAACCTGATTTTACCAAGTACGACATGTTCCTGGATCAACATCTTTGTTGACCCTGGAACAACATTGTGATTAACCACAAAATATGTTGACCCAGGAACACATCTAGTCCAATTAAGTGCATTCATCCATCACCAGCTCTGGAGGGTTAATAAAGACCTTCTGAAGTAAACCGATGAGTTTGTGTGAGAAAAATATCCATATATCCAAATATCGGTCACTCTAGTCAATGCTTGTGTTTATACCCGCACCGTGGCTCGTTGAAGCATCCTAGAAGTGACTCTCAGCACTGGACTGCTAAAGTTAATCGCTAATACCTCATCCCTACCCATCCCCCAAACATTTGAATTTCAGTAGGCGGGATTTATTTTAATAATATTCTAATGGGCGCGTTCTGACATCATAAAATTAGGAAAACAAACACTGTAGTCCAAAGGAGCCATTCGTTGTAGTTCTTGAAAAGGGATTTTTAAAAAACGGAATATCTCCTATTGAAGTGGACTTTGAGATTTGTAACTTTGTAGATCTTTTTATGCCCAAACATACACACCACAAATGAATAATAGGGATATTTTTCTTACACAAACACATCGATTCACTTAAGAAGGCCTTTATTAACCCCCCAGCGCTGGTGGAGTACTTTTTATGATGAATGGATGCACTTTATTGGACTTCAAAATCTCAGCACCCATTCGCTGCCATTATAAAGCTTTAAAGAGCCAGGACATTTTTATAATATAACTCCAATTGTATTTGTCTGCCAGAAGAAAGTCATATACATCTAGGATGGCTTGAGAGTGAGTAAATCACAAGGTAATTTTCATTTTTGGGTCTAAAATTCCCTCGAAATAACAAGTTTTTATCCTTTATACCCTAAGGTATATCTTTATACACTCTCCACCACTAAATATCTTGGAGTCTGCAAGTCTAGCAGTATTGATGCATGTTGTGTAGAACCACGGTCACCATGAGATGGCAGTATTGCCATGTTAGTGTTAAAACTGTGACTGCAAGGAGGTTATAATGACCTCTGAGTGGACTGAGATGAAGTTAGAGAAACATTGCATTCACCCATGTCTATTCCTCATCTGATTAGACTAGACATCTTGCTACAGGTCTTCCAGAATTTAAGACATGACTTTCCTTTGTGGTTCTTCAGGTATCCAAATCACTTGGTGTTGGGTGCGGTATAATTCCGTCTTATAAATATCACAGATGTGGTCATATCAATGTTCTGGCCAAATGTAAAATATATCTGGATGATTCACACCGAACAGAGTTCACATTTACACTAAGGCCTATTAGGTTGTCATAAAACAAATGGGTCTGGAAAAGCAGAGTCTGGTCTATGAATACACAAAGTGTCTTAGCAAGTATTTTATAAGCTCCGGGCTTTGTGCGTGCCGCTTTTGCTGACGTGGTGCGCTTGTTTGAACCATTTCCCATTCTGAGTGTATACTCCAAGACTAGTTTCATCTCAACAAAAAGACAACATTGAAATCCAACACCACTTCTTTAGTGTCACAACACACTTGACTTGTTTGACCATTAATTGTATGAACTATTGTGTTGCTCACACAACAGTTGCTTTTAAGTAACCATAATACTGGAGGACTGTTGAATTTATACGGGTAAATCGGGTTATATTTAAATCCCATCATGGCATCATTTTCACGGAACTGGCCATGTGTGTGGTTCTATATTCACTGCAGACTGATACAATTTATAAATAAATCTGAACATGGTTAATATTTGGCCACTTTGACTCCCTAGGCTGTCCAGGACCAATTAGTGCGTCTTAAATTTGAGAGGACATCTGTCCTGCTTATCTTTAAGGAGGAGCAAACGCTTGCCCTGCCCTTAAAGAGAGGCAAACTCTGATCTGACGAAAAAGGGAAGGGGAGACTGAGAAAGGGAGGATTTTGGCCTGGGGAATAAGGTAAATATCGTCCCACACAGCTCAATGTGGAGTGGCAGCAATCCCGGTCTCCGAAAGGGGTGGGGTGGATGGAAACTTCCAAGGTGCTTTTTCTCGCCAGTCCATCTTTCGCGGCCCAAGTGTCGTGCGCAAGAGAAAGACAGACGCTGGAGGTGGGCAGAAAATCCAGTTTCCATGGACACGCGTGATATACACTCCTGAGTGCTTCGCAAGATCCCTAGAAATATTGCTTCATGTGGCTCTGTCTGTTGTCTGTCATTGGCACATGAATATGTGCTTGATGCTCTTACCATAGACTCAGCGTTCAGCAGCCTTCTTCGCTGCTATTCTCAGAATATGATGTCAGGTGTTTAAGTTACAGCTTTCATACCATTACTGTGAAATCTGACGTTTGGCCAAACCACCGAACTGACAACCTGCCCAAGCGCTTTTGCAAATGTACCAAGACCAAAGGGTGATTAGTATCATGGTGAGGTCATTTGAGTGACCTTGTCACCGCTTGGCTTCTCTTTTTTTGTCATTTTGTCTGCCAGTTTCATGGGTGCAACGTCATTAATGTGGACTAAATACTAAAAGCCCTCTGATATTGCAGTGGGTTATGGTTGCCCATAAGAGCCACACTATAATTAACTGGATAAATAAGTAAATTACCAGAAAAATGAGTAAACCAACTGAGCAATCAATTATAAATGTGAATAATTAGATTAAAAAAAATCATACAATTAATAAAAACAGATAAATGAAAAATGCAACATTCAAGCATTTTATTTAATTTTTAGTATGCAATTATACAATTGTATTTTTAGTTGTATTTTTACATTTTTATTATGTAATAATATAATTATATTTTTAATTGTATTTCTTTTTTTATGTGATTATATAACTGTTTATCTATATTGCATTGTTACATTTTAAATATGTGATTATATAATTGTTGAATTTCATTTGTACATTTTTAATGTGATTATATAATTATATTTTTAATTGTGCTGTATTTTAACTTTTTTAATATGTGATTATATAGTTCTATTTTTAATTGCATTTTAAAATGTTTAATATGCAATTATATATTTTAATTGTATTTAAAATGTTTAATATGTGATTATATAATTTTTCAGTTGTACTGTATTTTTATATTTTTACTGTGATTATATAAGTTTTAATTGTATTGTATTTTTACATTTTTAATATGTGGGGGAAAAAATCCGCATTAATACAGTCAATAAAAACAAATTAATTAAAAATGCAATATTCAACTGATTAATTAATGCATTTTTTTATTTAATTTTTTAATATGCAATTACACATTTGTATTATTATTTGTATTTTACATTTTTAATATGCATGCAATTATAATTATATTTTTGTATTTAAAATTTTAAATACGTGAATATATATTTTTTAATTGTATTGTATTTTTAGATTTTTAATGTCATTATAAAATTGTTTATCTGTATTGTATTTTTACATTTTTAATGTGATTCTTTAATTGTATAATTGTCTTTTTACATTTTTAATGTGATCATATAATTGTTTAATCATTTAATGATATTTTTTAATTTTTAATGTGATTATGTAATTATATTTTTAATTGTACTGTATTTTTACTTTTTAATATGTGATTATATAATTATATTTTTAACTGTATTTTTTACACTTTTAATATGATTATGTAATTATATCCTTAATTGTATTTACCATGTTTAACATGTGATTATATAATTATATTTTTACCTGTATTTTTAAATTTTTAATACAATAAAACAAATGTTATATGTGATCATATAATTTTAATTGTATTGTATTTTTACGTTTAGTGTGATTATATAATTGTTTCATTGTATTTTTACATTTTATAATATTATTATACATGTTGAATTGTATTTTTGACATTTTATGTGATTATAAAATTATATTTTAACTGTATTGTGTTTTTTACATTTGTAATATGATTAATTGTATTTTTATACTTTTAATATGTAATTATACAATTACATTTTAACTGCAGTGTATTTTTACATTTTTAATATGATTATTTAATTGTATTTGAATTGTATTGTGTTGTATTTAACTGTACAGTATTGTCATGTTATTTAATAAAAGTAACATCTGGGTCACCTGATAAAAGACCAATATGTAATAAAAAAAAAAATATATATATATATATATATATATATATATATATATATAAATCACTTTAGAATTATTTTATTATAAATTTTACTGCTAAACCGAATACTGCTTTGTTTTTTCATTTATGGAATGTTTTTGATAATCAAATTGTTGATTCTTGAATAAACATGTGGATCTGTTTATCCACATGTTTATAATTTCTCATCTGATTTATCCATTTCCATACTGATTTATCAAATCCATCAAAACAGAAAATGTTTTGCAGTCACATTTGGTGTCATTACACATTCTCCTCAGTTTCAAGGAGAAAGACAATTTCTCTCAAATGTGTTGGCCCATCAAAAGACATTCTCAGAAAACAGCCTGTCTTCCCGATATGTCTTTCAGAGTCTGTTTTATGGTATTGACTGATTGGCCTGCTTGGATCCCGGGTTGTTGACACGAGTGTTAGAATGGCCCCCCCTGCAAGTTTGAACATCGTAACTTCCTGATGAAACCTGCTGCAATCATCCATCTGTACATGTGCTCCTCAAATGTTTAAACAAGCACTGCATGAATGCAAGCACACCAGAAAGCCAAGTCACCGCTGCTGGGTCTCTGCACTGTAAAGCCTACTTACTGAGACCGCCTCAGCCAAGCAAAGCATACCAACTCATTTTACACCCTTAATTAATTTTCTGAATGTGCAGAAATGAACTTGCTGCCTCCACTGCAAAAAGGCACTGCTTCAGTTTGGATTGTATGATCCTGCCTTATTGGTTTAAAATACTGGCTCTTTTTTTTTTAAAGAAATACCAGCTCTCTTTAGTGAAAATTACATGTTATATAAAGCCATTATTCAGGACCACACATCACTGTTGGTAGATATTCAGGCTTTTGTCCTTTCTTGCTGACATGAGTCAAAATTCTTTACATAACTTCATCTGGGAACTGGACAACTTTGGTCCAAACTATCACAAGCAATGAAATACTACATATTTTTAAAAATGAAAGCATTATCATATAAAACATCTTTACCCAATTCCCAACGAGAGGGAGGCCTATAACCACATATAATCAGGAATGCTTCCTCTGAGGGTGCAATATCGAATGAGAAAAAAATCGTAGTACAAAAGTAAAACAACACCAATATTACAAAATAAAGGAGAAGTCCACTTCCAAAACAAAGATTCACATATAATGTACTCACCCTCTTGTCATCCAAGATGTTCATGTCTTTCTTTCTTTAGTTGTAAAGAAATTATGTTTTTTGAGGAAAACATTTCTGCATTTTTCTCCATATAATGGACTGATATGGTGCCCCGATTTTGAACATTCGAAAGGTCGTTTAAAGGCGGGTTCAAACAAGCCCAGCCGAGAAAGAAGGGTCTTATCTAGAGAAATGATTGGTTATTTTCATTAAAATAATACTGTTTAAATACTTTTTAATGTCAAACGCTCGTCTTGTCTTTCTCTGTCTGAACTCTTTGTATTCTGGCTCTAGTGAACATGCAAAGCAGATCAAACACCCTTAACAAAAAAGGTAAAACAGCAATAAAGGACAATTTTGAAGTTGAGGGAGAACATAAGATGAGAGTTTTTTGACATACCCTAACTGTCATGAACCGGAACCAAAACAGTCCAGGCAGAGTAAGACAAGACGAGCGTTTGGCATTAAAAAGTATATAAATTGTATTATTTTTATTAAAATAACCGATCGTTACGCTAGATAAGACCCTTTTTTCTCGGCTGGGATCGTTTACAACCGCATTTGGGATCATTTGAAGCCGCATTTAAACTGCGTTTTGGACGTTCAAAATCGGGGCACCATATCAGTCCATTATATGGAGAAAAATGCTGAAATGTTTTCCTCAAAAAACATAATTTCTTTACAACTGAAGAAAGAAAGACATGAACATCATGGATGACAAGGGGGTGAGTAAATTATTTGTAAATTGTTGTTCTGGAAGTGGACTTCTTTAAGAGAAGGGGAGTGAAAACTTTTGAACAGAATGAAGATGTGTGCCTTTTTCTTATTTTGCTGAAATATCAGATTTTTTTTTCATTAGTACTGCCCTTCAGAAGCTACAGAAGATACTCACATGTTTCCCAGAAGACAAAATAAGTTAAAATTACCCTCAAATTCAAAAAGTTTCTAAGTTTCTACAAGTAAAATATATTGCTTAAATTGTTATTACTTTGGAATGTAAAATGCCTAAAAACACTGACTTGATGAGATTCATATATGGCTTTAATAAACCGAATATTGATTACATTGTTAAAGGATTTGTTCACTTCCAGAACAAAAATTTACAGATAATTTACTCACCTCTTTGTCTTTCTTTCTTCAGAAATTATGTTTCTTGAGGAAAACATTTCAGGAATTATCTCCATATAGTGGACTTCAATGCTGCCCCAAAGTTTGAACTTCCAAAATGCAGTTTAAATGCAGATTTAAATGGCTCTAAATGATCCCAGACTAGGAAGAAGGGTCTTGTCCAGCGAAACGATCAATACGATAATTTTCAAAACAAATTGTATACGTTTTAACCTCAAATGCTCGTCTTGTCTCGTCTCTGCGATGTGCATGCATAGTCTGTGTAATCCGGGTTAATACAGTTAGGGTGTGTCGAAAAACTACATCGCTGTTTTACCTTTTTTTTGTAAAGGGCGTTTTGATCTTTGCATGTTCACTTTGTAAAAAAACAGTTCATGCAGACCTAGACAAGACAAGCATTTAAGGTTAAAAAGTATATAAATTGTCAATTTATTTAAAAAATGATTGATCGTTCTTCTAGATAAGATCCTTTTTCCTCAGCTGGGATCATTTACTGCTGTACACAAAGCTGCGCTACGCTTATTAACACTGCTTTATAACGCATTATACACCATGTAAACACCATGTAAACTTAACTGAAAACAGATAGTTCCCCTCAGAGATACATTTATATAAACTCCTACCCCCAATTCCATATGTAGGAGTTTCTTCCAATATTTTGTGCACTGTGAACAGTGAGATTGATCTGCCTGCTACAGTATTTTCTCCTCTTTATGTCCATCTTCAGTGTTTCTGGCCTCTGTTAATGGCATTTTACAGACTAAATATAATAATGATATATTTTCACACAAATGACATTTTGGAGCATGAATGCAGTGCAGTGCATGTACAAGTGGCACTGGGACACATGGTCCATATCACCAAGCCCTGTAATAGGTGGTAAATATTTGTACGATCTGCCTTCTTTGTCGCGGACTGATGACCCGCCAATTCTTCCTTCTATTTCTCATCCCAACATAGTGAATTACTTTCATTTCTTAATTTTTTCACCAAGCCCACGTACGAGTTTCATTCGGTTCAATGGCACTGTTTATGTTCAGTGCCGCTGCAATGGCCAACATCCGGATTGATAATGTAACGCGGAAACACTCTATAAACATTCATAGTCCTTCAAAACTCTATTTCAAAAGGTTAACATTCCTTGAAATCAGAGGGCAGGAAAAAAAATGGATGTCAAATTTGTCACATTTAGATGACAAAAAAAGTTTGACATTTACTTGATTAAAGGATTTGCAGAGTTATAGTCTGCTATGATGGACATTCTTTTCTCAAATACTCTCAAATCTGTGTATTGTGAGGCTGCTTTGAGCCAAGCCAGCGCTTCTGGTCTCATGCTCTGTTTGGGTCTCTGTGTCTCCTCTCACCAGCCTGTGAATACTCATGTGTTTGCTACACAAATATGCCAAGACCATCAGCGTCCAACAGCTTTGATCTATAGCGGCTCAGGCCATCTCAGGCCCTGGGCAGATACTTAAACATGCAAATGTGAACTCAACATCCAACGAATGCAAAGGCTTTTCATAATGACTGCAAATGATACACAAGATCTGACTTCAAAGTTACAAACATATAATGTAGATAAGGACCAATTTTGCACTGTAATGTCATCATCAAACTCATTTTGTGTAAATAGAAAATGCTTTATCATTTACTGTTACATCCTGTGCCATGACCTTACAGGATGACCTTTTGATCCTATCCCAAATGCTGTCTCACAGTCCTCCTTCGAATCCACACTTTGGGAATGTAATGTTGTGTAGAGTCACTATCATTGTGAGCTTGGCAAAATGGCAGATAGCCAGTGCTCATGAGCATCTTTCAAAATCATAAAATGATAAATGGAACACGCTTATGGCATTCACAGACATGTGTAAGCAAAGAGTCATCGCAACTCTAAAATAGAGAGTTCGCATAATGTCAACCATTTGGGGCAGGACCTTTGAAAAGCAGGTTACATGATTGTAAAACACACTTTAACTTTACAGTGACAACAGTGTATAAATTATTTTAGTATAATTTATATACTATATTATAAAATTTTGAATTAAAGGGATAAAATTTTGTCATTAATTACTCATTCTCATGTTGTTCCAAACCCGTAAAACCTTCATTTATCTTCGGAACACAAATTTATATATTATTTAGATATTTTTGATAAAATCCGAGAGCTTTCTGACCCTGCATGAATGCATGTTGAAGCAGAAGAAAAGAAATTGTTGAATAAAGTTGTTATTGTTTTCTTTGCACACAAGAAGTATTCTCGTAGCTTCATAATATTACGGCTGAACCACTGATGTCACATGGACTATTTTAATAATGTCCTAACTACCTTTCTGGACCTTCAACGGGTCAGTTTTGTTGCTGTCTATGCAGGGTCAGAAAGCTCTTAGATTTCATTAAAATTTTCTTAATTTGTGTTTTGAAGATGAATGAAAGTCTTACAGGTTTGAAACAACATGAGGGTGAGTAATTAATGACAGAATTTGCATTTTTGGGTGAACTATCCCTTTAAGGCCTGATCACACCAAGAATGATAACTATAATGGTAAAGATAAAGTTTTATAATAACAGGGATGTTTACCCCACAAACTATAACAATAACTACGCAAAGAAACAATATTGTTGGAATCACTTTTAGAATGATTTTTCAACCTAATGACTGATAAAAATATTGACGATACAGTTGAGTTTACATTCCCCTTGCAGAATCTGCAAAATGTTAATTATTTTACCAAAATAAGAGGGATCATACAAAATGCACACATGTAGATGTTTAAATATAGTCCACAAGAGAAAAGAATAGTTGAATTTATAAAATGCCTCCGTTAAAAAGTTTACACACAACTGATTCTTAATACTGTGTTGTTACCTGAATGAACCACAGCTGTGTTTTTGTTTAATGACAGTTGTTCATGAGTCCCTTGTTTGTCCTGAACAGTTAAACTGCCTGCTGTTCTTCAGAAAAAACCTTCAGGTCCCAGAAATTCTTTGGTTTTTCAGCATTTTTGTGAATTTGAAACCTTTCCAACTATGACTGTATGGTTTTGAGATCCATCTCTTCACACTGAGGACAACTGAGGGACTCATATGCAACTATTACAGAAGGTTCAAGTGCTCACCAATGCTTTTAGAAACTTTTTGAATTTTAGGGTAATTTTAACTTATTTTGTCTTCTGGGAAACATGTGAGTATCTTCTGTAGCTTCTGAAGGGCAGTACTAATGAAAAAAAATCTGATATTTCAGCAAAATAAGAAAAAGGCACACATCTTCATTCTGTTCAAAAGTTTTCACTCCCCTTCTCTTAAAGAAGTCCACTTCCAGAACAACAATTTACAAATAATTTACTCACCCCCATGTCATCCACGATGTTCATGTCTTTCTTTCTTCAGTCGTAAAGAAATTATGTTTTTTGAGGAAAACATTTCAGCATTTTTCTCCATATAATGGACTGATATGGTGCCCCGATTTTGAACGTCCAAAATGCAGTTTAAATGCGGCTTCAAATGATCCCAAATGCGGTTGCAAACGAGAAAAAAGGGTCTTATCTAGCGTAACGATCGGTTATTTTAATAAAAATAATACAATTTATATACTTTTTAATGCCAAACGCTCGTCTTGTCTTACTCTGCCTGGACTGTTTTTGTTCCGGTTCATGACAGTTAGAGGTATGTCGAAAAACTCCCATCTCATGTTCTCCCTCAACTTCAAAATCGTCCTATATCGCTGTTTTACCTTTTTTGTTAAGGGTGTTTGATCTTCTTTGCATGCTTACTTTGCAAAGACTGGGTTGGTACTTCTGCAGCGATGGAGGATGATTTTGAATTGATTTCAAGGACTGCAAGGCAAGACGAGTGTTTGAGAATAAAAAGTATTTAAATTGTATTTTTTAATGAAAATAACCGATCGTTTCGCTAGATAAGACCCTTCTTCCTCAGCTGGTGTTTACAACCGTATTTGGGATCATTTGAAGCTGCATTTAAACTGCATTTTGGAAGTTCAAAATTGGGGCACCATACCAGTCCATTATATGGAGAAAAATGCTGAAATGTTTTCCACAAAAAAATGTTTTCCGTGGATGACAAAAACGTAAAATTTCTTTATGACTGAAGAAAGAAAGACATGAACATCGCAAATGAGTCCCTCATGATGAGTGTAAAAAGATGGATCTCAAAATCAAATTATTTGCAAATTGTTGTTCTGAAAAACCAAAGAATTTGTTTAAAATTTCAGCTTTGTTTTAATAAACATTAGTTTTTTCCTTCTGGCCACTACTGGCACCAAATAGAACTGCAAAAATAGTGACTGTTTTCAGAAAGTTTTTCTGAATGCTGGTTGTACAAACAGATAGCGTTGACCTTAACTCATGCCACTGGTTGAGCCAATGTTTCCATGTCAGACTGAAAGTGTTGATTTTCTGACGCAAGTCATCCATAAAGGCAAAATATTTGAGGTAAAAGCTATGAACTGTGAAACCTATTTTGGCTCAGAAAATCTGTTAATGCTGACTGTGAGAGTAATATTATTGCATTTTAATAATGCTCTTCGTCACAGGTATAAAAGTAATGTCCTGAATATAAAGGTAATTCGGAGGGCTCACAATTTACAGCGATACAGCAGTGACAAAGCTCAGTGTCTGTGGACTGCACATGAGATAATATAACAGTATGGGTGTACCCTGATATAAATGTCTGGGAGTCAAGGGACATTTCAAGTATAAAAGCAGAGCTTATAAGACATGTTCCCACGATCTCCATTCTCATATAAAGATACACTTATGAACAGAGTCTTGTGTCCAGCCTCAAAAGATGGGGAAGTATACACTGCTGTCACAACACAGTAAATCATAGCATTAAAAACATGCATTTCACATGGGACTCAAAGAGTTGAGCTGCAGTGCTAGGTAGAATTCAGCCAGACCCTGTGGTGTTTGCATTCTGACAGCCAAGCTCAAACACAGGCAAGTGTTAAAACAAGCCACTCAGGTGTCTGCGGTGTGGTAAACATGGTAACCTTCAGCTGTTTTTTAAACATAAGCATTTTAGATACCAGTAATCCCTTTAAACGATTACAGGGTTAAGGAAATGGTTCAAATTGACTTGTTCCTCTATATGTAAAGTCATACAAACATTTTTTTGTTTACAGTCTATTTACAGTTGAATGCATTCTAGAGGGTTTCAAGGAGAAATGTGCAGCTAGTATAAATGCTTTATTATTATACTTATAATTAAAATCATTATTATTATTGTTTGGTACAAAATGTGTGTTATTTGAGAAGTGGGAAGTGAGATGTTTATTTATGCATAATTCCTGTGGGTCCCTCACCGATTTGATCAGCTTTGCACAGTTATAACAGGAATTGATTTCGAAAGTGGAAACATTTCGAAAGGCATTTCAATAATCTAAAAATAATAAAAATGTAAAAATTAAATAAAAACAATTATACATATATATATACACACATACACACACTCACACATATATACAAAGATTATATATATATGCCACACTGGAGACTTTGTGTTCCTGGCCAACCTCACACACTACCCAGACAACTGCCTCTGCTTTTTCTATTATGTTGGACTTAACACCACCACACGAGCGCAGTTGTCCTGGGACGGTCCTTGCGAGAGCCTCGCCACCTTCATTGAGTGGATGCTGGTGTCCTGCAAGTCACAGCTCACCATGGACGACGACACCAGCCCCACTCTGGAGCCCAGCCCACCATCACCCTGCTGTGTGAAGCCAAAGCCCGAGCCCACCGCGGACAGAGAGCCCATGCCCGCTACAATCAATGAGCCATCGCCGAGGAGACCAACAGAGCTAGAGATTGTCCCAGAGCCTGAGCCTCTCGACACGTCTGATTAGGTGCGTGAGCTGGCAAGGAATCCCGTCGTGGAGTAGATCACACCCCACCCAATACACTGCCGCTGAGGGTGAGAAAACACTGGACTCAGGAGATTTAATTGACTTTGATTGTAAGTTACCAATCCTTCTTCCGTCATCATCTGAACTATTAAAGTGGAAAGAAATCCCACAAAAGCACCTTCTCCCACCTCCTCTTCTTTCATCCTCATTCCCTCCGCCGCTGTATCCTGGCACCCCTCTGCTCACCCTCAGTCCAGCATTTGTGTGGTGGGATCACCGGCATCAGGGCTGGAGGATCCCCTGTCTCTGCCTCCAGCCTCTGAGTCCCAGATTCCACCTCAGCCCATCGAACCTGCGGCTCCACCATGGCTCCTGGCTCCCTCATCTCCATCGTGGCCCATGAGTCCACTAGCTCCGCTGGGCTTCCTCGTCCCTCCGGCTTCACCTTGGTCGGTCGTCTCCTCCGGCTGCACCTCGTCCCTCCGGCTCTGTCAGGTTCATTCTTTCCTACGGCTCCACCTTGGTCCTCTGTCACTCTGGCTTCACTGTGGCCTTCCGAATCCCTGCCTCCACCTCGGTCGACGGAGCCATTTGCTCCGCCTTGGCCCCCTCTGATGACTCTGTGTCATCCTGGCTTGTCAGCTCTACGTCTCTGCCTTAGGCTCCACCACCACCTGCTCCGCCACCTTCAGTCGCCCCCCTGGAGTCGTCAGCCCTTCCTCCACCATGGTTTCTCCCTCCGTCGGCTCCACAGTGGGTCGCCATCATGGCTGTGGCCTGGGTCCTGCCTGACTCCTACTGCTTCAAATCCCTTCTGCCTTCTCCCTGGCTCCTCCCTCCATCTTATCTGCCCTGGCTCTTCCTGTTTCCTCCTTGGCTCCTCCCTCCATCGTCTCCAGCCTGGACTCTGTTTGTTGCCCTCCTCCCGGGTAGCCATCCTCCTCCTGAACCTCCACCTGAATTGTCTATCTGCCTGTCTATCTGCCTCCCTGCCAGCTCCTTTGCAATCCCTTGTCACCATCCCTCTGCCATCTCCTGTCCCTCCCTTTGTTTCTCCCTTTGTCTCTCTCTCACGCCTTCCGGAAGCGGGGTGAACTGTCACATCCATGGACATTTTGTTGTGTTTTCATTCCCCATGTGCTCATGTAACAGAGGCCATGGAGGTGCTGTGCATTGTAAACCTCACTCCCCTGATCTCAAGAGGCGCTCTAGCAACTGACGCTAGAGGCTGCAGTCTTTGGCCTCCTTGTTAGTGCACCCGCCTCCCATGCTGGAGACCCACTCCGGGCAGGGGGGGTGTACATTGGTGCCGTGACCCTGCGGTGAGTGTAACGGAGGTCAGCGGTAGGTGCTGTGCAGGTAAACCTCACTCCCCTGATCTCAAGAGGTTGCAGTCTTTAGCATCCTTGTTAGTACGCCCGCTTCCCATTCCAGAGAACAGTGTTTGAGACCCGCTCGGAGTGGGGGCGAGTAAGACCCGGGGGGGGAGTTACACTCAGTGTGACCCAGTTTTTCCCCGTGTTTGATTGTAGTTAGTCAGTTCACCTGTGTCCTCATTAGTTGATCATCCTCACCTGTCTGTTCCTCGTTAACAGCCCTCGTCCGGTATTGTGAATGTTACCTCTTGTGTTTGAACAAAGTATAACAATAAAATATATATATATATATATATACATATATTGTCCTCCAAAAGTTTGGAAACGTATATATATAAACTTATATATAAGTGACGTATATATATATATATATATATATATATATATATAAAATTTAAATAAAAACAATTATACACACACACACATATATATTTTACACATATTAGTAATATTTTTACAGTATTTATGCTGATTGGTGCTTAATTATTATTTGTGCCAGAAATTAATGAGGATTTTTAATATTGTCAATGTTAAAAACAGAAAGTAGAAGGTTCAAAAGAACAGCTTTTATTTGAAACAGAATCTTTTGTAACATTATAAATGTCTTTACTATCGCTTTTGACCAATTTAATGCATATTTGCTGAATAAAATTTTTTTATTAAAAACAAGCAAACAAACAATTTATGAATAGAAATCATTCAACGCATTTAATGATTTCCAGACTTTAAATGGTTAGTTCACCCAAAAATTGTTGTGGTCTTGAATGCACATCAAAGACTGACACAGAAGAGAAGAAATTGCTGAATGAAGTCATTATTTTTGTTTTTTATGCGCACAAAAACCATTCTTGTAGCTTCATGTCATTACAGTTTAACCACTGATGTCACATGGACTATTTTAACGATGCCCTTACTACCTTTCTGGGCCTTGAATGTGTCAGTTGCATTGCTGTCTATGCAGGGTCAGAAAGCTCTTGGATTTCATCAAAAATATCTTAATTATTGCTCTGAAGATAAACGAAGGTCTTATGGGTTTGGAACGACATGAGGGTAAGCACTTAATAATAGAATTTTCATTTTTGGGTCAACTGTCCCTTCAAATTTGAACATGTTTCTTGTTTGACTATGCACAGACAAAAAAAGTGTGTGTTTGGATGAATGCAGTCCACTGGATGAATTCCTAGAAAAGTGACCCGCCTGCCAGAGCCTTTCAAGACACACATTTTAATTAGTAAACACTACCTAGTAATAAGGTCAGCTGACTTTTTTGGTTAATTACAGTTTTGGTCCTGTTTGAGGAGCTCTTCGGTCTGAAAAGACAAATACAGTTTGATCGGGCCACAGCCAAAGATAACAGCAGCTATGGTTTCTTGGCCAACCTGTGCTTGTGCGCTTGGCTCACCGCTGCATTTGGCAGGAGACCACTGGCTTTCATTGGCCTATTACTATGATCCCTATCAGCCACTAATAATGCTAATGACCATGAGGGGGCCTGCTTCACATCAAACACACACAGTCAGGTAAATAGCCCAGGAGGAAAGCTTGTGAACATGCTGAACCAGAAACAGTGTCAATGATCCATCAAGAAATAATATCATTTATAATCAAGAAATAATAGAAAGAACAAGTGAGGGTTTATTCAGAGACACATCATTCCATCAACAATAATAAAAATCTAATTATTTTAATTAAAATGATTAATTATTCATGCAGGCTGTAATTTCCTTTGTTTTCAAGAATCTCGTTAAGCCAGGACTGTCAAAGTTAACATGTCAACACATGCGATTAATTCAAAATTCGTAACATGTTAAAATAATTAAGTGCAAATAAATTGCTGAAAATTGCGACATTAATTTACTGTAACTCTGAACTTTCTATTTTTAAAATAAAATCAGATGGCACTCTGCCTCTGGATAAACGTGAAGTACTGCAATGAACAACTGTCCTAGATCATCAAGTTTGAAGTGCCATTTAAGTGCAAAACACACCAGTTTCTACTAGTAAGCCAAAGATGAATAAATGTGCACACAAAGTGGGTGCGATTAATCGTGAAGAAAAATGTTAAATCTATTGACAGGACTAATATTTGTATATGTGTTCAATGATCCTGATGAACACAGCAACATTGGTTCAGCCTTCAACCAATAGTGTGAGTGGTTTGGGGTGGGACCACTTTAGCTTTAAACAGTTTGGTATATGCCTTTAGGGAACGAGCGTTAACAATAATTCATTGTAATACACATCTATTAAATGAGATGGCAGTAAGGTTTATTGACATAAAGTATTCACTGTGGATCTCTGTTTTCTCAGCTAGGGCCAAAACCGTTGCTTTGGCAAACGTGAAACCAAGCTATTTTCCACTGTTTAATTTCCAGTGTTTAATTCTTAAACTAAACTCCAACAAGCCGCACTCAGCAGCTCCAAGTCTACTCAATATAAACTCCACTGTTTCAGCAGCTTTCACTGTCCCTCACACGTCAAAAGCGCCTGTGTCATTTACCTTCGCATTTACGGTATTTTCTTGGCAAGCGCTCTCTTACCTAAAACGATTACGAGAATATTTTGGTTTGTGATTACTTCAGTTGCTTCAGTTACTATGAAGTACATAATAATACAGCAACAAAGCAATCATGGTACTACTTTACTTGTCAAAAAATCTAATTATTCAACTGTAAATGACATATATAAAACATTTAACGGCATATATCTACCTGATCTCACCACAAAAATGTACCTGTGGGAACTTTTTTGAAAGACGTGAAATACGTACCAATAAGTACATATCACTACAGTTTCCAACACAAATGAACACTAGAGGCAGAGAAAACAGTGAGCACTTTTTATGAGTAATCATTTTCATACAGTTATGATTACAGCTCCATATGTTTCGCTTTCCAGTGTTGTGCTGAATTCTGACCCCCGCCAGATTACTTAGGGTTAGGATTAGGCAATCATGTAGCGATTTCAACGACCAGACATAAACTTGCTCAGTAGCTCAGCTGGCATCTAATTGGGTACGAGAGGTACGAATCCCATCAAAAACATCAAAGAGTTTGAAAAATGAGCATGAACGGCATGCTTGCAATTGCATTTTTTACGTCACATTTGCATTTGTTCATACTGTTGGGTAGGTTTAGGTGTAGAGCAGATGGTACGTTATTTTAAAACGTCACATAGCATTAGAGTTATAGTACCACTCAACAGATATTTCAAGTCAGAACTGTGGTGACACGTACAAAACCAACGTCATATAAAACGTAGCATATGTACGTTCATCTGTTCTGGGGGAAAAAAAGATAAATAAATAAAACACTCTTTTAGTGCCACTTGGTGGACATTTCTGTTGGAAACTGCAGGGATATGTACTTATTGGTACGTATTTCGCGTCTCGTGAAAAAGTTTCCACAGGTACATTTTTGTCATGAGTTTAGGTTGGGATATATATTAATGGTATATTAATGGTACATTACTGTTCCCGGTCTGTATCCATTGTTGAACCGCTCCATACAGAAAAGTTTGTTCCAAGCCAGAACGGGCTTCTCTTTCACATTTATCGACCAATATGCACAAAAAACATCTTCATAAACACAGACGTTTTTTGTCTTAAGTGAACACAAATCAAAAAGTGTGTGTAACAAGTATTTTTAGATCTGCATGCCTTCAGTGTTAAAGAGACAGCAGCCTAATAAACTTGTGCTGCCTGTCATTAAAGGAGAAGTTCACTTCAAGAACAAATGAATAGTTCAGATGCAAAACCAGCTAAATCCATCTGACGTCTTTCTTTAAAAAATGCATTTTTATCAGGCTCGGATGTATAGGTTTCCATGTAAGCACCGGTACTTCTGATTGGGCTGAGGCTGGTATTTTAGCGAGTTTGAAGAAAAAGTATTTGATGGACGCATAATATGTGTTGAGAGCATTCACTCAGTATCATTATCTCATTTTTGACCGAGATGGCTTTTAGCTGGTTTTGCATCTGAACTCTTCAAATATTTACAGATAATTTACTCACCCTCGTCATCCAAGATTTTCATGTCTTTCTTTTTTCAGTCGTAAAGAAATTATGCAAACATTTCAGGATTTTTCTCCATATAATGGACTTCAATGGTGCCTGTTTCAACTTCCAAAATGCAGTTTAAATGCAGCTTCAAAGGATCCCAGCCAAGGAAGAAGGGTCTTATCTAGCGAAACGATCGGAACGCAGAGCCAGACAAGATGAGCATTTGAGGTTAAAAAGTATATAAATTGTAATTTTTTTTAGAAATTAACCGATCGTTTGCTATATAAGAAACTTATTCCTCGACTGGGATCATTTAGAGCCCTTTGAAGCTGCATTTTAAATGCATTTTGGAAGTTCAGACTCCATCTAGGCACTATAGAAGTCCACTATATGGAGAACATTCCTGAAATTTTTTTCTTCAAAAAACATAATTTCGTTATGACTTAAGAAAGAAGAAGATTAGAAGATTAATCTATATTTTATTTGTGGAAAGAAAACTATAGTGTTTTTAAACTTTTGATTTCAATTTCTGTACCAATTTATTGCTGTCTGTTTACTTGTCTTTAACAATTTGATGTTTGAAATGACAAAACAGCTCAAACCAGCCCCAGGTGGTTGGCTGCTCGTAGCTAGTTTAAGCTGGTCTCTCAGGCTGGTGACCAGCTATGACCAGCTAAGACTAGCCTGGATGACCAGCTAAAACCAGCCAACCGGCATAGACTGGTTTTAGCAGTTTTTTTCAGCAGGGTAGTCAAAAGTTCCTAAGTGTAAAACATATAAAAGATGTGTAAAACCGCCTAGATGTTCTGTACGCTGCTTGCTTATGTTATTCAGCTGCAACAGAATACTTTGTAAAAAGACAGAATTGTGAAGTATGTTTGATCAGAACTTTTTTTATCTTATTGGAATCGAAACTAGAAATCAGTAAGAACTGGAATCAATAAGCAGAATCTGAATTAGAATTGATCAATTCAAACAACACCCAACCCCACCCAAAGGTGAAAATTTTGTCATTAATTACTCACCATCATGTCGTTCAGAAGGAACTCAGATTTCATCAAAAATAACTTTGTGTTCTGAAGATGAACGAAGGTCTGACGAGCTTGGAATATCATGAGGGTGTGTAATTAATGACAGAATTTTCATTTTTGGGTGAACTATTGCTTAAGGACATTTAAAAGACATAAACTATGAAATGCAGAAGAAACTTTGTAAACGTCACAATGATAAAGCCCCGCAGACATCTCAGCTGTGCATTTAAATCACGCTGACAGGATGTAGTTTGAGAGAAAAATCACGCCAGACTTATCAGCTTTACGGGTCACTGCAGAACAAAGGTGTTAAATAGATGTTTGGCTTGGCTGTACAGTATGCAGCGTCCTAGAGTTCATTAGATAATGCAGGTGAGTGGAGGTCTGGCATAGCCGTTGATAGCTCTCACCCTGTCGAGCTGGAGTGTTTGCGTAATGAGGATAAACATCTGGGCAGAGTCGGTGTGAAAAGTCACCGTGGTCATGAAAACGTTTTACGTTATACTACTGGCTCTGAATGCAGCTGTTTATTGTCTTTAGTTCAGACGTTAGATAAGCCACATGATTCACATTTGTTTCTCAAGAATGAAATGTCCACAGTGGTGACCTCTTACCAGAACATCTTGGATACGCTTCAGTCCTCCCTTAATTTATGTTAGTATGGTAAAAGTTGAATGTTTTTCCTAATTCATCTTGCACTCTAAAGTGCCCTCGCCATTTCTCCCACCTTTCTTCCAGCTGAAATCTCTTGAAAACCATATTTCAGAGCAAATACTGTCTCCACTCTCCCATCTGGCATGGAGTGGTATGGAACCGAGGGATTCCTGCGCAAATAAAATGACAAGACACAAAGGATTCAGACAGGATGAATTGCAGACTCAGTGAGATACTGTGGTCATGCATTCTTGCAGGCACATTGTGGGTATGTGCTCTGAAGCCTCATATTAACTGTCACCATATAATATAGAAACAGTACATTCTGCACCATAATACACATCATCAGCCAATCCAGAGAGATATGGAGCATGGAATGTGCCTCGGATAGTGTGAGATGTGTTAACAGCGGGATTCTTCTGCCAAAAACGGAGTTCAGGCATTTGTTGCTAGCAATGGCAAATTACAAACTGTACTTCTTTACATAATCAAAACTATCATTGCTTATTCTTTATAAATAAGTATGGCAGTTTCTGAAAAGTCAATGATACGTTATGAAATAGAAAAGACTAAGAACACTCTAAGCTATTAGCTACAATTAAGCAATGTAATTTTGTTGCAAAGCATCACAGTCATATTAGTATTCAGTACAATTCTATGAACAAGCTAAAATCAATTACCGTAAATCTCAGGAAAGGTTGACCAATTTAAATAGTTTCAAAAGAATCCATGAAGATTTGCTTGTCGCCAAACAACACACGGACTGGAGTAACGTACCCGACTGGAATGGAGCAACGGTTATTTATTTCTTTGTTTCAAAACTTAGGTACTCATTCCATGTTTTCCAATGCAGCCATCAAGGTGAGTTAGAAATATCATATTTACAGTTTCGAGTTGATGAATGACCAAGCTAAATCATGTTTACAAGTGAGAAACCTGGAAATCTGAATGACACATTGAATGACCAGCACGGCGAAGATGAAGGGAGGAGCCAGGGAGAAAACAGGATCGAGCTGGAGGAGCCGGGTGGGACCCAGTTCCCAGCCAGGATAGCAGTCGACGGAGGGAGGAGCCATGGTGGCGGAATGGCTGACAACTCCAGGTAGTTGGCCAATGGCGGTGGAGCAGGTGGTGGCGGAGCCCGAGGCAGAGATGGAGGGCCGATGAGCCAGGGTGACACTGAGGATCCAGAGGGCCAAGGCGGAGCAGATGGCTCCGTTGAGCGAGGCAGAGGTGGGGACCTGGAAGGCCGCGATGGAGCTGGAGCGACTGAGGACCAAGGTGGAGCTGGAGGGAAGGAGGAGTCTGACAGAGCTAGAGGGACAGAGGGATGAGGCGCAGCTGGAGGAGTGAAGTCCCGAGGTGGAGGATGGTCGATGATTGAACAAGGCAGAGGATTTACATAAAGGTAAATCTACAGGTAGGCAGGAAAGAGAAACATGTATGTATAGGACAAAAACAAACTGAACAGACAACAACTAAATACACAAGCAAATGAAGATAATTAACAAGACACACCTGAACATAATGACAAAATCTAATTACATTAGTTATTACTCCCGACATCTGAGCCGAAGATCCACTGAAGATGCAGTGGATTACGTTTGTTTGTGAAGGGAATGTGCCTCCTGATCTACATAAATGCATCTATGTTCGTGCAAATCGCGCAAAATGCGGCTAAAGTAAACAGTTGGTAAACAGTCGGTATAAACAGTCCGAAGTAAATAGTCGGTATAAACATAGATAGATATAAGCATAGAATGCACCTCCTGATCTACATAAATCCGTCTATGTTCGTGCACAATGCGCTAAATGCGGCTAAAGTAAACAGGCTCGTCACTCTACAGAGAAAAAAGGGGCGGGGCGAGCAGAGCTCATTTGCATTTAAAGGAACAATCCCTCAGAATGGGATGATTTTTGCAGAGCTCATTTTGACAAGGTAAAAAGGGTGTTGTTTTATACAACCATTGAGAATTTTTAACCAAAGTATATTACAGACTTTTCCTTAAGACCCTAAAGAATCATATCAACTTGTGGAAAATGGGCAGCCGATCACCCCTTTAAGAAGAAGTGCCTGACATTTTTAAGTTGGCTAAAAACACTTTGGCGGACACACGTCATTGAATATTTATTGTTAGGCATATGACCTATTAGTCTTTTTTGCATTTATGCAATATACTGGAGCTAAACCTGAGAAAGTAGACCAGAATTGCGTTCCTGGACACGCAATTTGCGTAGCTGTAATTCATAGGTGGGGATTATGCTAATTGTTAACGGTCGTGCACAAGCATCCTATTTACATATGATTGGAATTCATTAACATAAACGTTTAACTACCAAATCAGATGTTTAAGAAGCATTTGTGAATCCGGATGACAGTTTTCGAAAAGGTCTGTTTTACGCGCAGATTGCTCAGAATTTACTCATATATTTACGCAAGTTTCATGAATGAGACCCAATAAGGCTACATCTACATTAATCCAGATAGAGTTTTTGTTTTAAAAAGCTCTCCGTCCACACAGCATTTTCCCAAAGTTTTTCATCCACACTGAAACGTAGAAAAACGTTACTTAGCCTTACAGCGCATGCGTAAAACCAAAAAAAAAAAAAAAACTCATTGAGATGATACAGACGGAACAGACAGAAGTTTTCACGCAATTCTTCTGGCAGGATCATTTTATTTACAGAAATATCTCATCATTTACTGACGCGTCTATGTTGCGCTCACTCATGTTTGATCAAAAAACCCTCATGTTTACAGCAACTGTGAGAACATTTTCTGTCATCTTTTTAAGACTGTAATATGAAGAGTGTACAAGGTAAATATCTTTACAGCAGCAGTGTGAAAGTGAATAGCGCATAACAGGCATAATTCCCAGTATAAACATAGATGTCTATTGGTACAATATGTGTCATGACTAAACATGCGTTATCGTTTTCATTTTTACAGTCCACACAACAACGCTTAGGAGAACATTTTCAAAAAGCTCAGTATTCCTTGACAAAAACACCATCTCAGTGTGGACGGAAGGCCAAAACAAACAGAAAAAGATGCGTTTTCATACTGTGGACATGGTCTAAGCATGTCAATATTGTGATTATTGCGACAGCTACAGCCTTTTTGCCTCAGGCTGTAGGAAATGTAAATTCACGTCTTTACAGTAGAGGGCACAGCTCAAACAAGCCTTTCACTTGTGCTGCTATTGTGGATTTTGAGAAAATACTGAATCTGTTTTTGTGCAAGTGAGATGAGTAAATGCATGTTCACATTTAGTCTGGAACTAGATTACTCATAATGCTACAAAGTGCACACAATACCTCTGATCTTACTCTCGATTTCTCTCAACATAAGGAAAGGAGAGCTGTCTGTCAATAAATGGGAAACAAGTAACTGGCGTTAAAAATTAAACTTTTTAAAATCAGAGTTGTCTGTAATGGAGCGCAACAGAGCAGCATCAAGTTCCTCAGTCCAATTGTATATGTTGTCAAATGTTGTAAAGTATGGCTCATTACCTATAAAATTCAAACTGTTCACTGTTTTGTATATATCTCAGTTTACCTAGAAAGTGCATTACACTGCCTGCCAAGCTCAACTGCTGATTGAAAATTCAGTGTTTCAAACAATAAGCTACAGAAAGTGCACTTTTAAAGCTCATCTAGTTACTGGACTCTGGATACCATATCTTCCATAAAATCAGTGCTCGAAGAACATTAGGTCTTGAATTAACAAATCTATCAATTCTTTTTTTCCCCATAGCGAGAACAAAAAACAGATTAGAAAATGTCTCTTCCATTTAAATTGCCGATCTCATGCCAAGGTCATGTGACTTTTGGATGGAAAATATTACTGTTAATTTAATTCACAGTGGGAAAATACATGAACTCAATACTCTCTTGTTTATTTACAGCTTTAAGGTTTTAGTGTTTACACTTCCCAACCCCACTAAACAAGACGGACCACAGCCAAAGCCAAAAATGAGTTTCGAGTCTGTGAATAGCCTCTTCATTCTCTCCACTTTAACATTTTCTGAAACAACAACCTCTGAAGTGGGAAATTCAGCCTAAACTCCCTTCATGCAATGCTAGCAGTATTATTTGTCCATTATGTTTATCACAACTAACTGAGAAGAAGTAGTGTCCAAAGACAAGAGCAAAACTATCATCTTTTGTTCATTACATTTGCATTTGGCCTAGTAAATATCTGACAAGAAATTGGTCTGCTGAGACTTGTTAATCACCTTTGCTTTCAGATGACAAAGATACAATGTCCAGACTTTCCTCTGGTGTTATTAATCATAACCAGCAGAACATAATCTTGGAAAAAAGCAAAATGGCTCGATAATGGATAATAAAATAAATTCTTCCCCAAAGGAACTGTTCAAAACATGCTACTGCCCACAAGACTTTAGAAAGTTATTATTCCCTACAAAATAATTGAAGGTTGGTTTGGAAAGATTAATGGATATCTGTAGGGCATGATAAGGATTGTACCATTCCATCCAAACAAAAGAAATTATGCTTATTAATTAGGTTAAAATATCATCAAAAGAGGACACAATTTGAAAGCTACACCCTTTTCTGAGAAAATCTTATATGTGCACAGTATACAAGGTATGTTATGCTCCACATAACATTCAGATCGCAATTAAAGAAGTCCACTTCCAAAACAAAGATTCACATATAATGTACTCACCCCCTTGTCATCTAAGATGTTCATGTCTTTCTTTCTTCAGTCGTAAAGAAATTATGTTTTTTTGAGGAAAACATTTCAGCATTTTTCTCCATAAAATGGACTGATATGGTGCCCCGACTTTGATCTTCCAAAATGCAGTTTAAATGTGGCTTCAAACGATCCCAAATGCGGTTGTAAACGATTCCAGCTGAGAAAGGTCTAGCGAAACGATTGGTTATTATAATAAAAATAATACAATTTATATACTTTTTATTCTCAAACGCTCATCTTGTCTTGCTCTCCTTGAACTCGGTGTATTCTGGTTCAAGACAGTTAGGGTATATCAAAAAACTCTGATCGTATTTTCTCCCTCAACTTCAAAAATCATTTCAAAATCATCCTACATCGCTGCAGAAGTACTGACACAGTCTTTGCAAAGTGAACATGCAAAGATCATCAAACACCTTTAACAAAAAAGGTAAAACAGCGATATAGGATGATTTTAAAGTTGAGGGAGAACATGAGATGGGAGTTTTTTGACATACCCTAACTGTCATGAACCGGAACAAAAACAGTTCAGGCAGAGCAAGAAAAGATGAGCATTTGATATTAAAAAGTATATAAATTGTATTATTTTTATAAAAATAACCAATCATTATGCTAGATTAGACCCTTCTTTCTCAGCTGGGATTGTTTACAACCGCATTTGGGATCGTTTGAAGCTAAATTTAAACTGCATTTTGGAAGTTCAAAATCGGGGCACCATGTCAGTCCATTATATAGAGAAAAATACTGAAATGTTTTCCTCAAAAAACATAATTTCTTTACGACTGAAGAAAGAAAGACATGAACATCTTGGATGACAAGGGGTGAGTACATTATATGTGAATCTTTGTTTTGGACTTCTCCTTTAATGTTTAACTGTATGAAGCTTTCGGTGCACTGAAGATATCCAGACAACAGAGACGTTTGTAGGCTGGAAGCACAGGATAACATTGAAAAATAAGCCCTGGATGACAATTTAGTCTGGCTTTTACTTAGGATAGCTCGTAAATCAAACAACATCAGTCCATTTATCATAAGGACCTACTTGCATTTGTGAGAAAACCTCCCTAAACATTAACAGTGGGAGTGTGACCTAATTTATTACAATTGAACGTTTTAACTGAGTTTTGGAAACCTGTAAACGTCTTCAGAGAGCTGTATTGTGAACTGCTCCATGCTACATGCACTGAGAGGATGTGTATTTGTGTAACTGCTTGAATGAAACCAAAATTTTATGCTTCAGCCATTTTAGAGCCTACATCTTTGTGGCAGCTTGCGTCACTGTGCCACCCACTCCCCAAAAATAACAGATCTGTTGCATTTTGGCATTGATGTCAATCAGTACCATTGGTAAATGTTTCCTTTATGAAATGATCTTACCAGCTATAAGTTCTTACTGATTAGCTGATTAGCTACAGTAAGAACTTAAGATCATGTCCATAGACCTGCTTTATATTATATCTACATATATCTAAATTTAACGAAATATAAATTTTTTAAAGTCATTTCTTAAAAATGAAAATTACCCCATGATTTACTCTCCCTCAAGCCATCCTACACTGTAAAAAATAAAAAACACAATTTGTTGAGTCAGCTTAAAATAATTTGTAACCTGGCTGCCTTAAAATTTTAAGTTCAGTCAACTAAAATAAGTTTAGTCAACTTGAAATGTTAAGTTGTATTAAGTAACAACTTAGATATTTGTGTTTGCTAAACTTAACAGATTGGTAAGTAAGCCAGCTGCCTTAAAATTTTAAGTTGATTCAACTCAAATATCTAAGTTGTCACTTAGTATAATTTAACATTTCAAGTTGAATAAACTTTTTTTGAGTTGACTGAACTTAAAATTTTAAGGCAGCCAGGTTACAAATTATTTTAAGCTGACTCAACAAGTTGTTTTTTACAGTGTAGGTGTATATGACTTTCTTTTTTTAGACGAATACAATTGGAGTTTTATAAGAAATGTCCTGGCTCTTCCAAGCTTTATAATGGCAGTGAATGGCTGTTGAGATTTTGAGTCCAATGAAGTGCATCCATCCATCACAAAAAGTACTCCACATGACTCAGAGGGGTTAATAAAGGCTTCCTCAAGTGAATTGACGTGTTTTTTAAAGAAAAATATATATATTTAAAACTATAAATGGTAATCTCTGGCTTCTGCTAACTGTCGTACACACACTCATGAGAAGTCACACCCATAAACTGTCTTGTATTTTCATTTCCCATGAGCTCAGTTTGACCTAGTTTACCATCATTTGCTTCAGGTGTATCTTGTAAATTATCTTTATTTGCCTGTGTATTTAGTTCAGTCTGACGTGTGTACCCTCGTCCTGTCTGTTGCGACTTTCCCTGAAGATTTCCCTCTTGTGGATCTATTAAAAGACTGTTCGCACTGATCTTCATCTTCTTCGTGCATTCATTCCACCATAGCATGACAGTAGGACAGTTGGTGGAAGCTATTAGTTTATAAAGTTCTAAATATGGCTATTTTCTTACAAAAATGCATTGATTTGCATCAGAAGGCCTTTATTAAACCCCTGGAGCCATGTGGAGTCTTTTTTATGATGGATAGATGCACTTTTTTTGGACTCTCAACATCCATTCACTGCCATTATAAAGCTAAAGCCAGGACTGTATTTGTCTGAAAGAAGAAGAAAATCATAAACACCTAGGATGGCTTGAAGGTGAATAAATCATGGGGTAATTTCATTTTTAGGTGAACTATGCCTTTAAACTAAGCAAAAGCGATTGTAAATGTGAAATAAATGGTGTTCTCCTGACATTTCTATTCATCAAAGAATCCTGGAAAAAAAAATCTATCATAGTTTCAACAAAATATTAAGCAGCACAGCTGTTTTCAACATTTAGAATAGAAAATGTTTCTTGAACACCAAATCAGCATATTAAAATGATTTCTGAAGGATCATGTGACACTGAAGACTGAAGTAATGGCTACTCGAAATTTCTCTGATCAAATAAATTTTCTTTGTAAAATCTTACAAACTTGTGTGCATTTGATTTACATGGATGATACAAACTACAAAACTGAAATAAAAGCTATATTTACCCTTTAAGCAGTACGGTCCCACATATGGGATTCTTATTTATGTGCCCCTGGGTGTACGGTCCCACACGGGATTTAGAACGTTCGGTGACGTCACGCAACTGCCAAATTCAAACTGCGTTTTCGCACGTTGGCTGGCGCTACGCTTGTCATATAATCACAATTACGCAGTGTTTTCAACCACATAACGTTTATTTTAGGCTTCATACATTTAAATACACATAATTACTAGTAAAACAATACTTTTAGAGTTTGTAAAACACACACGGATGTCTATGGAAGCAGCAATAACAATACATTCAAGCATAATTTACCGACGTGTTTGATTCATATCAGATACACATAGTGTAAGTAACGACTCCATTCTTTCATTTTTGGGTGAACTATATGAATTTAGGTGCTGTAAATCCGGCTGACAGGACTCTCTGAACAGCAGCGCGAACAAACATGGCGGCGCCCATCTCATGTTATAGATCACGATCCAGATCATTTATAAAGGTTTTAAATCGGCAAAATACACTCGCGTATTTGTAAATCAGAATATCAGATAGTTGAAGACATGGTAAGCGATTGTGTGAATATTTTTAATAAAAAAGGAGAGACAAAATAAAAGCGATACATCATGCAAGGAACGTTCTAAAATAACAGTCGCCTGAACAAAACTCACTCTGGGGGTCATACAGAATATTTTAAACTCATTAGTGAAAGGGTTAAATTCATTTTCTGAGGTATTTTTATGTTTCTGTCCATTTAAGAATTTACCTGACACACGTTAAGACTGTTAAAATATATACTGTTTTTATGTTAATGCAGATTTAGCTAACCTTTTGGAGCCACAACTGGTTTTCTCATCATGTGTAGCTGGAGGGGCTCCCTGTGGGGTGAGAACAAGCCTCATAGGTACGTCTTGGAGAAAACAACTCTTTTTTTAATTAATGATTTTACCACAGCCACAAGAGGATGCCCATGCAGAAGACAAATAACCTCAAAAAGTGTACGTATGTACTGTATGCATTCATAATGATAATGTTTATTGAATAATCTCCGTCATTCACCCCACAGCTGTTAGTCGCTCGTGTCAAACTGATGAAAGTGGTCTTGAATGAATGGAATGTTGTTTCGGGAGGTTAATAGAACGTTCTTTCAGCGTTTTACGTCACTACCACCCACAGTTTTCCTCAACATATGGACGGGTAACATGAGTGTTTCCCTGTCTGCCTCTTGATGACAAGGGTCAATTCATTGACACACACTTCTAAAAAATCACATGACTAGACTCTCAATAATGGCGTAGCCTTGCAATAACAACAATGGACAAAGAATGTTCGATCTAGTACGCTGACCAGGCAAGGTAAAAGTTTGATTTGGCAAGATGGGAAAATAATTGTTGATTTGGAAGGATTACAACGCTACATAAGCAGTTGTACAGTAGACATACTTGACTTCTTTTCAATTTGGCTTGAATAGGACACCATATTGGTATTTTATCATGACTAAAGACTGACCTTTCTATATTTCAGATGGGCCCTAACATTCTTTCTCCGCTCCTGTCAGTGAAAGTAGACTAATGGATGTGCGCTGTATGCACGATAAAATCGCAAGCCAAATTTCGGAAATATCCAGTATTAAGAAATATGAAACGATCAGAGTATACATAAATCCTCCCATACTACTCAATTTCAGTTGTTAATTGTGGGAAAAGAAAAGTAAGCTTTATTGGATAATCTGTTTTACATATGATATCCATTGCTGTTAGAAGTAAAGCAGTCCTGCTGAGCAGATCATCAAACAAGCCAGTACAAATAAAGACTTGTCAGGCAGTATAGCCCATGTTAAATGCCACTAGGGCTGTAGAAGCACGTTCTTATGCATTCATCTCAGAGCTAAAGCAGAGCTGCATTACCTTAAGTTTTCAAAATCCTGATAGTTTGAGTATACTTAACAGAATTTATGCTTCTCATGATGATACAAATCAAAAAATTGAAAGGTTACACTTAAATACTTAAATGACAATATAAACGGACTAAAAATAAGTTATTGTAAATTATATTCAACGGGGAAGTCCATTAATATGGTTTAAAGTCATCCAGGTTAGATACCTCATTAATATTTTTGCAGAGCTTTGGTGAGGCTAAAATATAAAATAGCTTTGATTTGTTTTGGCCATAGTTTTCGAACTTTAATTTGTGTTTTTTTTTACAGTTTGTTGTTACTTCTTAGTTAAAGGATTAGTTCACTTACAGAATAAAAAATTACTGATAATTTACTCACCCCCATGTCATCCAAGATGCTCATGTCTTTCTTCAGTCAAAAAATAAGTTAAGGCTTCTGAGGGAAACATTCTAGGATTTTAATGTTTCAATGGACTTCAATGGGGATCAACGGGTTGAAGGTCTGAATTGCAGTTTTAATGCACTTCAAAGGGCTCGACAAGATCCTGGCTGAGGAATAAGGGTCTTATCTAGCGAAATGATCTATCATTTTCTAAAAAAAATTAAAACACTTACTGATGCTTTGGAAGGAAACATGATGCATTGAGAACCAGGGGTGTAAACTTTTGAAAAGAATGAAGATGTGTACTTTTTTCATATTTTGCCTTAAATATATATATTTTTTTCATTTAGTACTGCCCTTCAGAAGCTACAGAAGATACTTACAGTACATATTCAGAGTTCCATAACTCGGAATATGTACTGTTACATATTCCAGTACATAAGTTTTCAGTACATTACATATTCCAGTACATAAGTTTTCACCCCCTGGCTCTTACTGCATCATTTTTCCTTTTCACGCATCAGTGAGTGGGTTCAAATACACAAAAATACTAAAAAAAACAAAGAATTTGAGTGAACTAAAGGATTTTTATGAAGAACACCCTGGTGAAAAAACCAGCATATGCTTGTAGGTATGTTTTGATGCTGGGATGCTGGTTAGGTATGTTTTGGTGCTGGTCCTTAGCTGGTCTATGCTGGTCCTTTGCTGGTTTATGCTGGTCATGGTGCTGGTCAAGGACCAGCATAAACCAGCAAAGGACCAGCATAACCCAGCAAAGGACCAGCTTAAATGTACACATCTTATATGAAATATCTTATTCTAAGTCAGTACTAAGTAAAACATAACATGCATTTTGGTCAAATAATTAGCATTTTGCAGATTCTGTAAGGTGTATGTTAACTTTTGACCTCAACTGTAAATACAGTCCACCAAATAGTAAAAATCGTTTGATCCCTCTTATTTTGGTAAAATAATTAACATTTTGCAGATTCAACAAGGTGTATGTAAACTTTTGACTTCACCTGTATATAGCAGGGTTAACACTTTCAGGCCAACTTGTGGTCAACAGGTCTGTATGAATGTTTTCACTTTATCGTCTTTTTCCCATAAGATGTGAATAAGAGGGTTTTTCCCATTGCGAGAAGTGAATGTGTCATCCTCCTCCATGTGAAAAAGAAAAAAAGAAATTACAAATGAAAGAAACGCCTAACAGCAGTCTTTTCAAAATGGCAAGTTATCAAAAAAAGAGCAGCAAGAAAATTCGTCACACCACCATTGTGAACTCAAATGATTTAAGCAGTTATTTTTAAAAGGAAATTCTTCAAAAACTATGCAACGGATTAGAGTTTTCCAGCCTATACGCCAACGTCATGTGCCATTTTCAACAAGACATGCTTTATAAAGTGATCAGTGGTATATGTGATATATTGCACATTCAGCTAAACATCCTACTAAAATGGTCTTTTTAGGTTAAATTTATATGCGTGGATCACAACCTGGAAAAATATATCTGCAAAACAATGGCACAGACAAATATCAAAGGTGCCATTACAACATGAAGTAGTACGACAAGCATGTACCGTCTGTCTTTTTATACAACTTACAGGTGCACCAATTCATTCTTTCCACTTAAAACTGTTTTACACTGAAAGAACTGACTTGTACTTTTGACAAATATGTTTACAAATGCATAGTGGCTGCCATGTTGAGATCACATGACCAGTCAAACACACTTGCTGAATCGATTTATTATGGGTAGAAAAAAAAAAAAAACATCTGCAAAAGTTTTTCTAGCATTTCATTTCATTTTTTATGCCCTTTCCTTGCTAACTTCCCTCTGTCTTGTTAGTATTCTTGTAGGTTTCTAAAATTACAGAACCACTGATGTCACATGCAATATTTTAACAATGTCCTTACTACATTTCAGGGCCTTGACAGTTATGTCTATGCAGGGTCAGAAAGCTCTTGGATTTTATCAAAAAATATCTTAATTTGTATTCTGATGATGAACGAAGGTCTTACAGGTTTGGAACGACATGAGGGTGAGTAATTAATGACAGAATTTTCATTTTAGGGTGAACTATCCCTTTAATGCTCTTATTAATTATAAATGAACTAAATCCTTTTAGCTCCCACTATATAAATTACGTAGCTGCTGATGCAACAATTGCAGAAACTTTCTGCTCGTGAAATCTCTTGGTGACGTATGTCCTTTTCTGTGTTTGTTTATTTAATGACTTGACCGATGTTTCGTTCGTCATTATAGTAGGTCATTACAAAATGAACACTTGTACAACAAATCATAGGCCAGAAAGTGTTCAGTCACAGCAGAGGTTTCCCAAACTATGACGGCGCTCTCTTATCTTTGTTAACTGATGAAATGTTTTGCTTTACTACTATTTTTACCATGTTTGGAGCTTTGGAGTCTGCTTTTCCTGGCTCCAAATCCAAGTTACTACAGTTACTGAGGTTTATTTGATGATGGGAATGAGTTCAGAGAGATCTCTCCCCAGACTGTTCTGTTTGTGTTAATGTCATTGAGGGAAATGGTTTCTCCAGTGCATTTAAAGTGATGTTTGGTAGGCTTTCTCTCAGTTACCCTTGCTTCTTCTTGAGTTCTTAAAGGAGAAGTTTGCTTCCAGAACAAAGATGTTCACGGCTTTCTTAAGACGTAAAGAAATTATGTTTTTTGAGGCAAACATTTCAGGATTTTTCTCCATATAGTGAACTTCTATGGTACCCATGAGTTTGAACTTTCAAAATGCAGTTTAAATGCAGCTTCAAATGATCCCAAATGTGGTTGTAAATGATCCCAGCCAAGGAAGAAGGGTCTTATCTAGCTAAATGATTGGTTATTTTCTACAAAAATGTATAATTTATATAATTGTCTTGTCTAGCTCTGTGTGAACTCTGTGCATTCCGGGTCAATACAGTTAGGTAATGTCGAAAAACTCCCATCTTATTTTCTCCTCCAACTTTAAAATCATCCTACATCGCTGCAGAAGTACCGACCCAGTGTTTACAAAGTGAACGTACAAGGCGGGTCAAACACCCTTTACAAAAACAGTGATGTAGGACAATTTTGAAGTTGGAGGAGAAAATGAGATGGGAGTTTTTCGACATAACCTTACTGTATTGAACCAGAATACACAGAGTTCACTCAGAGCTAGACGAGTGTCTTTGAAGCTGCATTTACACTGCATTTTGGATGTTCAAACTTTTTAAAGTATCATACCCAGCTCCGCTCGCGGGCATCATTGAAGTCCACTATATGGAGAACATTCGTGAAATTTTTTCCTCAAAAAACATAATTTCTTTATGACTGAAGAAAGACATGAACATCTTGGATGACAAGGGGTTGAGAAAATTATCTGTAAATTTTTGTTCTGGAAGTGAACTTTTCCTTTAATGCATGTGTATTATGTTTCTGAAAATACCTACAACATCCTCATTATGACATACAGGTTTATGACAAAACAAGACATTAACTGTGTTTTTCTTTTAGCGTGGTTCCATCTGGTCTCACTATGGTAGTGTGATGTTCGGGGTTATAGGTCAGCTAAAGGTTTGTCATTCTAACAGCACAAAGGGATACCTCAGGCTCCCAGCTTTCTGGAAGGGTGAAAAAACTGCACAAGGAGTAAAAGGTAACGTAACAGAGACAACTAAAGAGTGTCATCAACATTTAAAGCCTAGTAAGTAACACTAAAATACTGATACAATGCAGTTATAGGACTACAGTACCAAATGCAGATTTTTGGGCAGAGTCTTATTTCAAGCCACACATCTGGGGAAGAGTTCAGAAAAAATTCTGCTGTATTGAAGGTTCACAGAAGCATGTAGTCTCCGTTAACCATAATAAAAGAAGTTTGAAACAACCAGGACTCTTCTGGTCTCCTGGCCAAACTGAGCAATTGATGGAGAAGGGCTTTGCTTAGACTGGTGACCAAGATCCTGATGGTCACTCTAGTTGAGCTTTATGATCATGGAGATAAGAAAAACCTACAGAAGGACAAACATCACTGCAACAGTCCACCAATATAGGATTTATGGTGGTCTGGCAAAGACTCAATCCTCTGCTTATTGAAGACATGCAAAAACACACTTGGAATTTGCAAAGAAAAAAAAGGACCTAAAGGACAATTCCAAGCATTATGTTTGGAGGAAACCAGGCACTGCTCATCACTGCTCATCACAAGCAGAGTAATATCACAAAAGTAAAGTGTGGTGGTAGCAGCCTCATGCTGTAGGGCTGTTTTTTCAACGTCAGGGACTGAGACACTCGTCAAAGTAGAAGGAAAGCTGAACACAGCAAGATATAGAGATAGCCTTAAAGAAAACCCAGTCCAGAGCATTCAGAACCTTAGACTGGGGCAGAAGGTTTACCTTCCAACAGGACAATGACCCTAACCACACGGGAAGAGTGGCTTATAGATAACTCTGTGAAATGTCCTTGAGCCACAGCCTTGACTTGAACCTAATCAAACATTTCTGGAGAAACCTGAAAATGTCTGCTATCCCCCATCCAAGCAGACAGAGCTGGATAGGTGAAGAGGTGAGGAGAAGAATGGCAGATAATTGGCAAATGCAGATGTACAAAGCTTGTTGCATCATACCAAAAAGGGTGTAAAGGTGCTTCAGCAAAGTACTGAGTTAAGGGTATGAAAACTTATGCAATGTACTTATTTCTGTTTTTTTATTTTTTATTATTAAGTTGTGACAAATCTATTTTTTCTTTGTCATAATGGTGTATGGAGTGTAGACTGATGTGTAAAAAAAAGTCATTTAAAGCAGTTTGACATAAGGCAGCAACATGGCAAAATATGCAATGAATACTTTTGCAAGGTACTGCACTTTTTTTTCTCTGTGCCTTAATGTATTCAGAACACCTATACTGTTTAGCAACATTTAAACAAGTGCCAGCAACATTGCCGATGCACTTGAAGGCCACAGAAAGAACAACAATGAAGACTTTTTGATTATCTTGGCATGTGCTTGTCTTTTACACAGTGTAATTTCATACATAAGGCTAAAGACAGAGGCCATGCTCGTATTCTATTGAAATACACTACAGAACTGTACAGGAAATGCCTTCTGATGGGCACTTCTACACTTGAGCTGAAGACTAACACAATGCTTTTTGGTGTAATGATACTGAAACAAACAATAAATGTATGCATTATGCTTAGAGAAGTTCTCTTCCAAAACCTACCTTCCTTTCAAAGCTGCATCGTAAAGGGATAGTTCACTCAAAAATGAAAATTACCCCATGATTTACTCACTCTCTGTCACGCCCATGGACTGTGTTTGTTTGTTTTTCTCCTCATGTGCTCCCTGTGACCTAGTTTCTCCCTCGTGTTTGATTATATTCATTAATCTCAGGTGTGGCTCATTAGTTCCTCATTAGCATTTAAAGTGTGTTCTGCTCCTTGTACCCTGTCTGCTGTCAAATGTCTTCTTGTCTCTGTGTTGTGCTCTGCTTGTGTACCTGCCTGCCCTGTATTCCCTGTGAGTCACCAACACTAAAGAGTCATAAAGACTGTTGTGTCCTCGTTCCTCTCTCCATGCCGTAGCAGTACAACTATGACAGAACAGTGGAAATGTCTGAGGCTGAGGACTGGCTGTGGAGTCTGCAGCAGAGTCGTCAGACATTGGAGAATTATGTGGAGGTATTCCTCGAGCTATCCAACCAGATGAGCTGGCACAATGCTGCTTTTGGTGCTTGTTTTCAGTTGGCTGCAATCTCCCAATGTGTGATTTTCCCTTGATCGAGTTAATTAATCTCGTCCTTTATTTAAAGTCCAGCCCAGAGAGGCCTCCTGTTTCCAAGTCTAACCCAGAGAGGGCTGCTGTTTCTACGTCAAGCCCAGGTACGCCACAGTTCCCATGTCAAGTCCAGGGAGGGACACAGTTCCCACATCTGGCCCTGGGAGGGCCTCAGTTCCTGAGTCAAGCCCAGGGAGAGCTATTGTTCACCTGTGTGGCCCAGGGAGGATATTAGATCCCGAGTCATGCCCAGAACCAGTTCTGCCGTGGCTCCCCGAGCTGCCTGCTCCACCATGGCCCCTAAGCTGTCTGTTCAGCCATGGCCCCCTGGACAGCCTGTTCCGCCATGGCTCCCCGAGCTGCCTGCTCCACCATGGCCCCTAAGCTGTCTGTTCAGCCATGGCGCCCTGGACAGCCTGTTCCGCCATAGCCGCCTGTTCCACCTGCTCCACCATGACTCCCCGAGCTGCCTGTTCCGCCATGGCCCCCTAAGCAGCCTGTTTCGCCATGGTACCCTGAGCTACCGGTTCTGCTAGGCTCCCAAAGCTGCCTGCTCTGCAACGGCCCCCTGGACTGCCTGTTCTGCCATAGCTCCCCGAGCTGCCTGCTCCACCATGGCTACCTTGGCTGTCTGTTCCGCCATGTCCCCTGAACTGCCTGCTCCACCATGGCTCCCTGAGCTACCTGCTCCGCCATGGTGCACTGATCCTGTACTGCTTTGGAGGCTTCCCATTCCACACAAGCCTCTCCTGAGGGGCCTTCAAGGCACCTGCCCTCCCACCCCTTGATTGTATGTGGTGGGAACATGTTTACTATTTTTATGATGGATGGATGCACTTTATTGGATTTCAAAATCTCAACACCCATTTACAGCCATTATAAAGCTTGGAAGAGCCAGGCCATATTTTAATATATGATTGTATTCATCTGAAAGAAGAAAATCATATACAGCTAAAAAGGCCTGAGGGTGAGTGAATTCTCATTTTTGAGTAAATTATCCCTTTAAGTCATGTAACCTCATATAATAAGTGACTGATTTTGAATTATTTGATTGATTTTAACAGAGTTTGATGTTATCATGTTGCCAAGCTAATATCACAATACAATAAACATAAAAAACAATACTTCTTTGTGTTTTGTTATAATCAGCATTTAATATAACCAGCTCATCTGGCATTATCTGAAATTATTGCTTGTGACATGATTATGATTGTCAGATGAATTCTGTTAAATGGAAACTGCTGAATAAATTGAATACAAGGTTTGCACCAGCGACCACATGGCTACTGTTTGTGGAAAATCACGTGAAGTGAAGAGGTGAAAAGATGAACCCAGCAAGCCACTGAAAGCTCACTGGCAGGATTTTCAGTACAGTGACGCACTATTGATTTTCAGTCAAATGTAATGAAAAATGAATCTTCTGGTTAAGTGCTTTGGCGAGACCCAAACACCATGCAGATGTGGTAAAACATAACGTCATGGTTTTACTCTTCAGGGTGTTGGAAGTCAACTTATCTGGGGTTGTAACTGCTAAACGCACCTTGCATAAATTCATAAACAGAGCTAAAAGTAATTTACATTTTCCAGCCACTTTATTTCCAGGAAACAAGCTATGTCTATGTTGCACAAAAAAGGGCTTGCTACGGGAATGAAAGCCAAAGGAAAAATGGTGGGTGAAACTGACCAACGGTAGAGCCGCAGTCAAAACAAAGACAGAGGTGATGCAGATTTGTGCGTCTGCTTGAGTCCAAACACTAAAAAGTTGGATCCCAACAGCACAACGCCTAACCAGTTATACTTTAGGGTGTCCGGTGACGTATTTTGCACCTGGAGTGGTTACGTTTGTTTGGTCTTCTCAACGCAGCATCGCTGAAACAGCAGAGTAAAAAAAAAAGTCCAGAAACATCAAAGAGAAAGTCTAGTATGTAATAATTGCGATAAGGCAGTGTTTTTAAAACATGCATGACTGTTTAAATTAAGCTTTAAGATGAGGAGGGATGTGATTTCCTGAAGCATAGAAGGCACAAACAGACGCTCAATCTAGTTTCCTCCTAAAGAATAAGCCTTCTGAGGTCAACATTTGGTGATGGGAATAAACCCCAAACTAGTCTGAAACAACATTCTCATGGTCATCTCTGGGTGAGCTAGCTAGGTTTCTAGCCAAGTTTTCATTGTCTCATTAAACAAGACAGTATCACGGCTTACTGTATGATTTGTTTGAAATTAGAGAGAGACCTCAAAGCGAACCACCCTATTTGATATCTGATAAAAGCTAATACGCCCTTGCAGAAAGCTTTTTCCAAATCAAGACCTGCTGAGCACGTACATGCAGCAGGCCAGAGGGCCGAACGTGAAAACCGGGAGTGTGATACTCTTTGTTTTTGGAGACAATGAGGTCATGTGGCACAGTTTCACTTAAGAGTGATGGGTGACAGATTTAAAGACACAGAAATCGTTAAAATGTAATGGATTCTTTGTTAAATAAGCCAAACAAAAGCACTGAAATTATGATGGATTTTCAATCACCAGCAGCACTGCCAACATGCCTTTAAAAGCCTCCGAATAGAAAAAGCCAAAATGGTCAATTAAGGGGACACAGTGTAACCCTGGCAATCTTTCATTACCAGCTTTAAGCGCTTATATCAACCTCTTTTTGAAGGACTGAGTACAATTTATCATTAAACCCTGTATTGTATAGTTTCTTTGGCTGTATCTTGGTACCTTGGAAGTTGCATTGAGAACATTTTGTATATTTTTCACTGAAACTATTAGTTACAGCAAACAGTACCGGGACTCTTTATGACGATACAAGAAGATGTCATCCCCTTCTGTTGAAAATGATATAAAACATGCCCATATCCATCACCTTTGGATTGAATCATGTATTATGTACAGTAAATGAATTTACGTTCTATATTTTACCTCTTCTATTAATGTTATTTTGTCAGTATTGTTCTGTATTTGTATTAATGTGAAGTTTTTATTTTCAATTTGGTAATAAGGTGAATTCACATATTAAGTTTTATGTCCTACATCAGAACACCGATTCCTGCATCAACAGGTACGTGTTGTGAACTTGTGGAGAAGACTGACACGGAAGAGAAGAAATTGTTGAATAAAGTTGTTGTTCTTTGCGCACAAAAATTATTCTTGTAGCTTCGTAACATTAGGGTTGAACCGCTGATAACACATGGACTATTTTAACAATGTCCTTACTACCTTTCTGGACCTTGAATGTGTCAGTTGCGTTGCTGTCTATGCACGATCAGAAAGCTCTCGGATTTCATAAAAAATACCTTAATTTGTGCAAGTAGAACAAACTCATACAGAATTAGAACAGAGCATCTATCTATGATGCTAGGTATTGTTGTTCTTTTGGTTTTTGAAGCAACACAGCAAACGATTTTTAATATTTGGTGGACCTCAAAAAAGGTCAAAAGTTTATATACACCTTACAGAATCTGCAAAATGCATGTTATTTTATATTTAGTACTGACCTGAAGAAGATATTTCACATAAAAGACGTTTAAATATAGTACACAAGAGAAAATAATAGTTGAATTTAAAAAAATGACCCCACTCAAAAGATTGATTTGCTTGATTCTTAATAATGTATTGTTACCTGAATGATCCACAGCTGTTTTGTTTTGTTGAATGATAGTTGTTCTTCAGAAAAATCCTTCAGGTCCCACAAATTCTGTGGTATTTCAGCATTTTTGTGTATTTGAACCCTTTCCAACAAGGACTGTATGATTTTGAGAACTTTTCACACTGAGGACAACTGAGGGACTCATATGCAACTATTACAGAAGGTTCAAATGCTCAATGATGCCTGAGAAGGAAACATGATGCATTAAGAGCTGGGGGGGTGAAAACTTTTGAACAGAATGAAGAGGTGTATATTTTTCTTATTTTGCCTTAATATCCTATTTTTTTCATTTAGTACTGCCCTTCATAAGCTACAGAAGATACATATATGTTTCCCAGATGACAAAAGAAGTTACATTTACCCTGATCTTCAAATTCCAAAAGTTTTCACACCCCGGCTCATAATGAGTTCTTCTGAAGCATCAGTGAGTGTTTGAACTTTCAGTAATAGTTGCATATGAGCCCCTCAGTTGTCCTCAGTGTGAAAAGATGGATCTCAAAATCATACAGTCATTGTTGGATATTAGAAATATTTTTTTTAATCATTACGCAAAATAATCTTTTTGAAAGCCTACTGAAAAACTGAACTGGTGCGATAGATTTCAAACTGAATTGTCGTACCAAAAGTCTAAACTTTTATGAAGGTACATACTTAGACAGACACCGGTCATAAGATCCAAACTGATCTTCAGGTACAAGCCAAACCGGGAACTTTAAAACAACCTGCTAATACTCCTGTTCACCTGACAGTTTTTGCAGAAGTTGCATGATGAAAAATACAGTGGGGGAATAAATCTCCAAAAACATTTTCATTATAGGAATAGGATTTATGATATGTAGGATTTTAAAGACCAACTGAAAGAAGAATCTGTATCCTATCTGTTCTACACGTACCACATCTTGTGATTCACATACTAAAGCATGCAACTTGTTCAGCATAGACTCTCCACAATATAATATATACAGCAGGGTACACATTTAAGGGTGTTTCATGACAGTAAAGTATATAAGCAGACGGGAGTGTAAGAAAATGTGATTATTTTCTTGAACACTTCATCAGATGCAGTTCTCATACAGGAACAATGCTCGAAAGTGTTATAACCTTGACAAAGACAGTAGTGTATAAAACACACTATTCCTTTCTTCATGCCTTAAATCGCTTTGGACGCACAGTTTTTTTTGCAGTCAGTTTTGATATTTTTAGCCATGTGAAAAGACATACAAATAACAAAGAAAGCAGGCAGACATACATCTTACATACAACATTAAGTTAGAATTGTGCATATGCAGTGTGATTTGGATGCATGCTCTTGAATTAGCCATGACAGGTAGAAAACCTTGGCTAGGCAACAAGGCTGAAACCGCCAGCTGCCAAAGCTCCAAGTCATCTTTCATCTGCTGTCTAGACAGCCTCAGGCCCTCTTTAGCCACGGCCAATGGGCTTGCTCATTTTCACAACCAAGGGTGATCTGCAAGACCATGCTGCACACGTTTATTCCCACCACGGCCAGACCAGAGATGTGCTCGAAAGCCACTATAAACAGGTAAAATGTCAGAGGATTCTGTCTGTTCTCCAACATACACCACCTTCATACACTATCCAGAGTACAATGGCAATTCCAATTAAGTTCACCTAAAAACAAAAATTTAATCTGTTTAGAATCCGTACGGTTTTTTTTTTTCAGTGAAACATACAAATTGCGAAAACAACTGAAACATTCTTTAAAATATCTTTGTGTTCCACAGAATTACTAGCATGTTTCTAGCTTGTTGTTAGCAGGATTAGCATGTTACTACCATGCTGCTAGCATGTTGTTACCATGATTTGCATATTACTAGCATGAATCTAAAATGATTAGCGTGTTAATAGCATGTTGTTAATATGAATTTAACATGATTAGCAAGTTACCATGTTTTAGCATTATTAGAATGTTATTAACATTTAACATGATTTTCAAGTTGTTAGCTTGTTGCTAGCTTGTTTTTAACATGATAAGCATGTTAACATGTTGCTAGAAAGATTCTAGCATGATTAACATGTCACAAGCATGTTGCTAAGAATGATTATAGCATGATTAGCATGCAACTAGCATATTGCTAGGATGATTACAGCATGATTAGCATGCAACTAGCATGTTGCTAGGATGATTCTAATGTGAATAACATGTTACTGGCATGTTTCTAGCATTGTTAGCATAATTAGCATGTTATTAGCATGTTGCTAGGATGATTCTAGCATGATTAGCTTGTTACGAACATGTTGGTAAAACGATTCTAACATGATTAACATGTTATTGGCATGTTTATAGAATGATTAGCATGTTGCTAGGATGATTATAGCATGATTAGCATGCAACTAGCATGTTTTAACTAAATTTAACATGATTAGTAAGTTGCTACCATGTCTTAGCCCGATTAGCATGTTGTTAGCATGTTAACATGATGAGCAAGTTGTTAGATTGTTTCTAGCATGTTTTAAACCAAGCATGTTGTTAGCATGGTTCTAGCATGATTAGCATGTTACTAGCATGTTTCTATCATGTTGTTAGCATGATTAGCATGTTACTAACATGATACTAGCAAGATTAGCATGTTACTAGGAGGATTCTAGCGTTATTAGCATGTTACTAGCATGTTTCTATCATGTTGTTAACATGATTAGCATGTTACTAACATAATTTTAGCATGTTACTAGAATGATTCTAGCATGATTAACTTGTTACGAACATGTTGTTAGCATGATTCTAACACGATTAACATGTTAGTAGCATGTTTTATAATGATTAGCATTTTGTTAGCATGTTTTTAGCATGATAAGCATGTTACTAGTGTATTGCCAGTATGTTTCTAGCATTATTAGCAAGTTACTAACATGTTGCTAGGATGATTCTAGCATTATTAACATGTTGCTAGCATGCTAGCATGATTAACATGTTATTAGCATGTTGCTAGGATGATTCTAGCTTGATTAACTTGCTACTAGCATGTTTCTAGCATGATTCTAACATGATTAGGATGTTACTTGAATGTCTAGCATGTTGTTAACATGATAAGCATGGCTCTGGCATGATTAGCATGTTGCTAGCATGTTTTTAGCATGATTAGCATGTTGATAGCATGTTTTAACATAATTAGCAAGTTGCTATCATGTCAACACGATTAACATGTAACTAGCATGTTTCTAGAGTGAATAGCATGTTGTTAAAATGATTAGCATGTTACTAACATACTGCTAGCATGTTTCTAGTATGATTAACAAGTTACTACCATGTTGCTAGGATGATTCTAGCATGAATAGCTTGTTACAAACATGTTGCTAACATGATTAACATGTTACTAACATGATTATCATGTTAGTAGCACATTGCTAGCATGATTCTATCATGATTAGCATGTCACTAGCATGTTTTAGCATGATTAGCATGTTGCATGTTCTTAGCATGTTGCTAGCATGTTTTTAGCATGATTAACCTGTTGTTAGCATGTTTTGTAACATGATTAGCACGATATGATAATATGATCATAATTTTTTATGAGTCAGTAAACGTTTTTTACTAGGCTAGTTGTCTAGTCTTAACTGGTTTAAGATGAAAATAGCTGGTTTAAGCTTAGATTGGTCTTGTAGCAGGTCTTCCAGCTTGACCACTTTAAATCCAGCCTGAGAGACCAGCCAAAGCAGCCAACCAGCTTAGACTGGTTTTAGCTGTTTTTTCAGTAGGGACTTGTTAAGCTTTGCTATAGCAATAGACAGCTTAAATACACAGTAAGTCTTACTACAGTAAAGGTTCTCATCCCCTCAATGAACGTCTATGGGATTTTAGGTGGTGTTGATAGTCTGGTTAATGAGAACCATAAGTCGGATCAGTTAGAAAAGATATAGCATAACTTAAGCCAACTTAATAATGAATGAATAAATGAAATAATAAAAAATGAATGAATAAATGAATAAATGAACAAAAACACATAACTTTTACTAAAATATTACCATAATAAAACATCACTTTGGTGAAAAACAATGAATTTTCTGTCAGCACCCATAGTCTTGTGGCTAGTGCATCAACATACTGCACTCACAGCGACCTGAGTTCGAATCCTGTCTTGAGGTCCTTTGCCAATCTTGCTCCCCTCTCTTCTCCCAGTACTTTCCTATCAGCTCTCCACTGTCCTCTCAGAATAAAGGTGTAAAAAGCCCATAAATATAACTTTAAAAAAGGAAAAAACAATGAATTTTCTCTTGGAAAATACTGTAATTGCGTATTTGTATTTGAGCTTGATGTTGTATTCATGTACAACTTCATTTCCAGAAAAAAAAAATCCCAACTGGCTAAGTTTAGACCTGGGGGAGCATTTCGTGTTTACCTTTGCTTTCGGCGTTTACATCAGAACCTCTTGTGAAATGTCTGAGGATGGCCACAAAGCCAACTGCACCCATGCTTATAAGGTCCTGGCATCAAAGATGTCCATAAATGTCTTATATATATATGAGTGAGAATATTTTGGCTGTGCAGGAATGCAGTATGTTAAAAATAGCTACAGTCGCATGGAGATGCATGATCATGTTCCCACATCTCAGCTTTATTTACTGTGTGCAAGACAAGGTTCACCCTCCTAACATGCAGGTGTAGTTTCTTATAGCTGCAGAAGATGTTTAACATGTGGCTTAATGCAGTGTCTAGATTAAAGATATTATGGGGATTCCTCTAACTCACCAAGGCTGCAGCTGGACCCGGCTTTGTGCAACACAGTTTACACTTGATTTTGGTTTAAGAGCTCACTTTTGTATGTGCACTTGTCAAACCTGACAATAAGATGTTTGAAAATCCAGAAAGGACCCTGTGAAAGCAAGTATCTAGACAGCATAGTGAGACAAAAGACCAACTTTTTTCAATTCTAGACCAACACTTTCTCCTCATCTGATTTTTTATTAAGCATGTGAGAAATACTGTTGCTTCACATATAACATATGAGGTAACCCCCATATATAACATACATGAAATCACCCATCGCGGATCTACCAAAGACTATAGAATACCCAAGATTTGTCACTCGTATCGTTTTGAATGGGAAAAGATGCAATGCTCATTATGGCCGTTGATTAGTAAAGCCAGCGGGTCACTGCATCTGCCGACAGAAGTCCCGGTTGCTATAGAAACAGTCAGCGTTCTGAGACGTACACTTGCCAAAGTCATATTTCCCCATTTAAAGAAATAGGAGCTGCACTTGCCTGCCCAAGAGACGTTTCAAAGATGGCCACCAAGTGAAATGATTTGCCTTAGAGGGACTTTGGGATCTACACAGGTGGAGCTGGGGAAGGTAGAGGGTTTCTGCTACAGGAACTACTATCTGAGTATTTGAATGTTGAGCAGTAGGGCTGCACGATAAATCTCATGCGATTGTCGTGCGCATCTCCTCAGTAAAGCCAGTTCAATATCAAAATCTCATGATACGATAATATCACAATATGAAGTCCACGACATGATATTTATTGCAATTTTTTTTTTATTTTTTTTTTTTAAAAAGAGACAAATGGAAAATTGTGTTCATTTTAAAGTTAAAATTAAGAGCTCCAAACCATGTTCTTAACTAAGAAAACTTATATTATTTAATAACCAACAACAACAGCCATCATGAAAGTTCAGGCAATTCAGTCTAAAGTACGCATATAGCGCTCTGATGTACAGCATTGAATTTACATGAGATGAGATTTTGCCAAAAATGATTTGCTCTGCAATAAATAATAGATAAATGAGACCAATGACTGCCCGTTAGGTTTACCCAACCACTACAGATACATCAGAGCAAGCTGTAAATTCCCCGAGATCTGGCTGAGGTGAGGCGCTCTCGGGAGGCTTCATAAGCGTAGAAACGATCCGATTCACTGAATCCGATCAGCCAATCAGATTAGAGAACCAGAGAGAACTGTTGTATAAATTTTGTAGGTATATATTTTTGCTTTACACTACAGTAGGGAAATTACAATACTTCTTTTCTAATTTCTACAATTAAAAGATATTTTAAATTTGGACTACAGTATTATTACCCATTTAAATTGCTAGCTGTCAGCAATTCATACTGCACTTTTAAGGTTCTATTTTGACGGTTTTGAGGTTTGAGCTTTTGTAGGGCAAACTTCAGCTTCAGTGAAAACCGGCTTACAAAAACGCATCTCACTACAAATCTAGTAAAATGCTATAATCATCTTCCCAAATGGGCTACTGTTGCTGTGGGTTATTTTCAATGTCCGCAAGTTGAAGTACCCCAAAAACGTGATATTTAGCCCCTGGAATGCGAATTTATGAGGACAAAAAATGTGTATTTTACACCCCGGAACACGATTTTTAAAAGATGAAATGCATTTGGGATACTTTTGGGCTAGTTTTGAGTAGCAATTGGGTGGGTTTTGTTGTGAAAACCTGGCAACCCCGTAATCTGCCTTGAAAATAAAGCATAATTTGTGGCCGTGGCATTCCCAAATGCGCGCTAAATTCGCAGTAATGTATTCACTGTGAACTGAGCCGTTCTGAGGCATGGAAAACACCAGATCATGAGCTAATTGTCTGAACAAAGTGTGTGCTTAGCTTTGAAACGTGCAGCGAAAACAGACTTGATGAAGGGATTAAGCCTTATCGCGCTTTTGGTTTTAGTTCATCTGACAGATGCTGTCAAAGCACAATGGCCCAAAACACATCTTTGAAGACCTTTTATATTAGAATAATAAGTTTAAATATATTTTTAAAACTACACTTTTTGCACCCAAGACCTATAGTTTTATATCATCATGTGACCACGATTGCTATCATGATATCACAATATTGATAATATTGTTACATCCCAAGTAAATTTATAGAACACGTTAAATGTAATACTACCATTATGAAAAAAAAAAACAACTTATGTCATGAGTGCTGGCTCAGCATACACTAACTCGAGTGGAAATTTTATAATGCTCTGTGAAATTTCAAACAAGATTTGCTTTTAAAAATAATGGTATTAATTCCAAGCAGTAACATCAAGACACTGGTTGAAGGTGGCCAAAAAACAATGTGAAACATACAGACATATCATTATACGCGGATATGACGCGGATAAGCCACTGTGTTTTGACTCTCCACTTTATGCTTACGTCTAGTTTTAATAAGAACTGGATGTGACAATTTTTAAGCACAAACGTACTAATGATTTCCACACTGGAAATGATCCCTGAAAGCCTGGGCCTTTCAATGACTACAAACAAAAATGATCAGTGACTGTTCGAATCAAATCACAGCTGCGGCGTAGCTCTCAAATCCGACCCCTGAGGGCAGACTCTGGTTTTGCTAGTCTGGAGGCAGTGGTGTTTTAGTTTCATTCACACACCGATGACTGCTAAGTGATTTTCCTAGACATGCTGTTCTCTGCCAGAGAAGAAACTAAAGCCTTCGGGTGGAGTTCACAGCTGTGAGTCTGTGTCTAAACGCATGGGCCGAAAGCACACTGATGAACTCCATCATGTGTAGCCTCCTCTTTCACGTCTAACACTGTTGGCATCAGCAGGGCTTCCGCGAGGCCACGGAGAGGGAGCGTGAGGGGAAACTTGGAACGAGGCAATAAGTAAATAAATGTTCTGTCCGAAAAAAAGTAGGCTTCTCCGTAACAGTCCTCTACTCTTAGTCTATCCTCCACAAATGAGAAGTGATTGTTTGTTTGACTGTGCGATCATTAAACATCATCTAATTACCTGTGGCAGTGCTGACTGTTGATGTTATAGATTAACATTTGGATTTGAGAGACCTGAAAGACTTGAAATAACACAGGGAGTCATTTCTTGATGGCTAATGGTTATTCCTTTGTCTTACAACGCAAGGAATGGATACTTGGTCAAGTAAGGAGACGACAGATATCTTTTCTGTTTAAGGAGAGGGTTGAAGTGTGTGTGGTGTGCATAAATGAACATCTGGCCAGTCTGCATCAGTAAATCCAGGGCAGGTGCAGTGAGATCATAGTAAATGCTGTTTATTAGTGTGTTCACACTGGATTTGGATTGGCCCACTAATGGAGGTTGATGTTTTGCTGTTTAGACTGTAGATGTTACTAGACTTGTAGCTTAATGGCACAACTGACATGTTCCTTAAAAAGCTGCATTTGTATACTCAGCAGTGTGTCATTTATACCTGAGGATATTTGCAGTTCAATTTGAAAGATATAAACTTGCAGTTCTGAGAGAAAAAGTTTGTTTATAACTCACAATTCTGACTTTATTTCTCAGAATTGTGACTTAATTTCTCAGAAATGCAAAACTTGCTATTCTGACTTTTTTCCTGCAAATGCGAGTGTCACGAGTCTGGTCCTGATCTTCGGTCCACTCGCCACCAGAGGTAACCTTGCCATTGCACAGACTGTTGCACTACACCCCGGACTACCTTTCCCATGCTCCACCTCACTCACCGTGCTCACAGCTGCAGCCAATCACGAACAGCATAAAAACGAGGCCCTTCCCACTATTCTGGGCCGAGTATTGTACAGTGCTTAGCACTCGTCTTGTGTTAGCTGCGTTACGGAGCCACTTCCTAGTTCTAGCTGTTTCTTGTTTTGTCATTCGAGCCTCGTTTCCTAGCCTTGTTATCTCGTCTTGTCTGTTTCGCTGCCTGCCCTGGATCTCTCGCATGTTACTAACACAAGACGTGTGCTAAACGCTGTACAATACTCGACCCAGAATAGTGGGAAGGCCTCATATTTATGTTGTTCGTGATTGGCTGCAGCTGTGAGCGCGGAGCATGGGAAAGGTAGTCTGGGGTGTAGTGCAACAGTCTGTGTAATGGCAAGGCGACCTCTGGTGGCGAGTGGACCGAAGATCTGGACCTGACTTGTGACAGCGAGTTTATATCTCGCTTTTTTTTCTCGCAATTCTGACTTTGTTCTCGGAATTGCATGATATAAACTTGCAATTGCTAGTTATAAAGTCAGAATTGCGAGATAGAAACTCACAAATCTGACGTTTCTCATTTCTCAGAATTGCAAGTTATAACGTCGAAATTGCGAGATAAAAACTTGCTATTCTGACTTTGTTCTCAGAATTGCGTGATATAAACTTGCAATTGCGAGTTATAAATTCAGAATTGGGAGATAAAAACTCGCTATTCTGACTTTTTTCTCATAAATGTGAGTTTATATCTCGCAATTCTGACTTTCTCAGAACTGCATGATATAAACCTTCAAATGTGAGTTCTAAAGTCCCAATTTTTTTTCGCAATTCTGACTTTTATTTTCTGAATTGTGAGATATAATCTCATAATTGTGAGTTATAAAGTCCAAATTTGAGCTAAAAAAAAAGTTTGGTATGTTCTCAGAATTGAGTTTATATCTCACAATTCTGACTTAATAACTAGTGTGTTATAAAGTCAGAATTGCAAGATATAAACTTGCAATTCTGAGAACAAAAGTAACAACTGCGAGATATAAACTCACAATTCTGAAAAAAAAAGTCTGAACTCACAGACTGTGAGTTTATATCTCACAATTCTGACTTTGTTCTCAGAATTGCATGATATAAATTTGCAATTGTGAGTCAGAATTGCCAGATAAGAAACTCGCTGTTCTGACTTTTTTTCTCAGAATTTTGAGACATAAACTCACAATAAAGTCCAATTTTGAGGGGGAAAAAAGACTGGATGTTCTCGGAAATGTGAGTTTACATCTCACAAATCTGATTTATAACTAGCAATTGCATGTTATAAAGTCAGAATTACGAGATATAAACTCTATTCTAAGAGCTTATATCTCCAATTCTGACTTTATTTCTCAGAATTGCGACTTGATTTCTCAGAATTGTGAGTTATAAAGTCAGAACTGCAAAACATTTTGATTTTATCACTCAGTTCTGGCTTCATTTTTCAGAATGTTAATATCTCACAATTCTGCATTTGCATCATGCAATTCTGACAAAAAAAGTCTGAACTGTGAGATAAAAAGTCACAGTAACTTTTTGTTTTTTTTTAGTTTATTTTTATTTATTCCAATTCCATTTTCAACCGATAATTTTTGGTGACTGAAATTTCAGTGCATCCGTAATATATATTCTAATCTAGACATATGGAGTATGTCTAACACTGTAATTTTCCCACAGAGAGTACAGACTGTCCCATAAAAATAACAGTTTTCATAATGTAGCTGTATGTTCACTTCTCACAATTCTAGCTCTTGAAGACTATCATTTCCAAGAAAGTTTGGAAACCACTGCCGTTTGTGTGGAGGATGGGGCTGCTTCTGCGTCACGTTGCTTTAATTTGTCCTCCAGCTGCCAAAGAAAATGATTCAGCTGCTGAGGGGGTTTTGCTTTTGGCTCACCAACTGCTATGGCACACTCGTTTGGCCTGACTCCGACAATGAACAAGTGCAATCTGTACAATCTAATGAATAATTATAAATAAGACAAAGAAAATAAAGTGCAAGCAATAGCCCTAAAGTATAAAAACTGCTGGACTTCCTCCAACTATTCTTGAATGTCCTAATTACTTGACCATTTAAGCCAGTAAGACTATTGTACTGTAACTACATACTTTATGGTGCAGCTTAACTGACAGAGCTTTAAACCAGTTTATAGTCTATAAAAATAAACTCAGTTTAAGTGATTGATTAACAAGAGAATAACAAGTATATGCATATACACTACATATGCACTGCATAAGGAGGCTACGCATAATATGCAGTGTCAGCATCACAGCAGAACAAGTTGAATGACACTCAGACAGATTTCTAACCATGCATCGCAAGGTGATCAGCAGTGGTTAGTTCTCCACAGATTTTGCTCATCTCAAATGAACCTATTCACTTGTTTAATTTGTTGAAAACACAGAATGAAATAAAATGTGATAAAAAGCAGTCATTGAATAATTTACTTGAGCAATTAGTTCAAAAACACTGAGTCATGCAATAATAAAACAAGCGATAAAAGGGATTTGTAAAATAATTTACTCAAGCAATTAGTTCAAAAACACTGAGTCATGCAATAACGAAACAAGCGATATAAGGGAGTCGTTTAAGAATTCACTTGAGCAATTAATTCAAAAACACTGAGTCATGCAATAATGAAACAAGCGATAAAAGGGATTTGTAAAATAATTTACTCAAGCAATTAGTTCAAAAACACTGAGTCATGCAAATAACGAAACAAGCGATAAAAAAGAGTCACTGAATAACTCACTTGGGTGATTAGTTAAAAAACAAGCGATTCACGAGTTCATGCTTACATATAATTAGCCGGAGTATAGTAATGCATATTTGCCATGCTGTCATGCAATAACGAAACAAGCGATAAAAGGGAATCGTTGAATAATTTACTCAAGCGATTAGTTCAAAAACACTGAGTCATGCAATAACAAAACGAGCGACAAAAAGGAGTCATTGAATAATTCACTTGAGTGATTAGTTCAAAAACACTGAGTCATGCAATAACGAAATTAGTGATAAAAACGAGTCATTGAATAATTCACTAAAAAAAACACTGCATTATTTAGAAATGAAACAAGAGATGTACATGAATCAGTCATTTACTGATTGAATCATTTACTCATTTACTTCTTTCAGAATGAACAGTGCTACTATGATTTACAATTGTTCTGCTGTTGTTTGTTTGGAACAGTTTTTGTTGATGGAGCAAAAACAAAGTAACTAGCAATAAATGCCAAGTTCTGTCATGAAACATAATGGCGCAGACTTACGGTTTAAACTACTTGGCACAAGCTGATTGGTTCATGTTGCATACGCAGCCAATAAGCTTGCTGCTGTACATTTAAATAGCTGGTTAACATTTACTAGAGCATTTCGCAGCGCACTTTCAGAGTTCCTCTGAAACCCTCCACCTCCCCAGCTCCACCTGTACAGATCTGCTATGGGTTATTATATATATGCTACTAGTGCAGCAGCAGTATGTCATAAATACTCACAGCACCGTATCAGCGTATGTACTGGCAGTGGAAAGTTCCTGAACTTGTTTTGCAGCAGCAGCAGCAGCAATAATCTACAACAACATCTATTCCGCCAAGACCAAATACTTTAACACTGTCATATATCCACTACATGCTTAAATCTTCCGAAGAGCCGTCGTGATAGAAATGTGTCCAAAATGTAAGTTATGTTCTTGTTTATTGAAGCGTTGTATATCATGCACTCATACTGCCATCTGTGGCTTAATAAGTCTTAGTTCACCACACAAAAGAGTGCCATATTGTTTTTTTTTTCATACTTACAAATTGTCATACTAAAAACAGTCAGTGTTTTTTAGTTTTACAAGTGTGGAAGTTTGTGACAACAGCACTCATAGTACTTAACAATAATTTACACAGTTGAGTGATAAATTATAGATTTATAAATTTACGCAAATAAATATTGGACGGTTACATTAATATCTAAGACACCCTGTACTAAAAACAGTTACAGGTATTTAAACAAAATTAGTTACAACCCTCCCTGGTTTATTAATACTCATATTTGTTCATTTGAAATCTCTTTATTGGCCATTGCAATAGACTAAGCTGCATTTCGGGGTCACAGGATTATTCACTTGCTTATCTTATATTTTCTTTTCTACTCAAGCCAGCTGTGCAAACTGAAAGCAGATGTTTTGATTAAGCCTGCTTGGATCTGCCAGGAAATGGATAAAAGAAACGCAGTGTTACGTCTCAGATGATGTCACGCTTCAGGTGACGGATGGGGCGGAACCCCGCGCACCTTCAAAGCCCAAACACTTCCTGAACCGGTACCTCAGCCGTATATAAACCCGCAGCGCTTCTCAGCAGGGAGAGGGAGAGAGAAAGAGCTCTCGAGTTCTCAAAGAATCAAAGCAAAGCTGCTGCTGGACAGACTCAGGCAATAAGGAGACGTGCTTATATCCACAGGCTGCTGTAGCATCTCTGAAAAGGTAGGAACATTTGCATGCAGGAGCAATCTTTTATGCTTGGATTGTATATTGATAAACTGATGTGTAAAACGTGTGTTTTTGAAATTTTGAATGAATAGTTTAATTCAGTCTTGTTTATCTGAAGAAAAAGCGTTTTTTTATTTCTTTTAATGTCAGATTTAATTTGTATGAATGTTAAGCCAGCTTTTAAAATATAAAAAAGTGTGTGTGTGCAATGTTTTTTTTTTTTTTTTTTTTTAAATAAGACTAGTGGCTAAGCTTGACACTAATATTAGACTTTTATGTAATGCCTTATTTTGAAAAGCAGTGAAAGCTGAGTCAACATGCATTTATAAGTTAATTGCAATTTTACAACCAATTTGAATGTAATTACTGATGAAGAAAAACTCATGCAATTAAGTATAAGAGGTATAATTTATTCAGAAAAACTGAAAGGAAAGCTGTTATAATGATGAAAATGTTTGTGCTCTGTGGTACAGTAAGGGTCAAGTGACATAATACGGTTTATTGCATTCGCTAATAAATGGGAACCGTTTATGTTTCACATGCAGATTCTGCAAAAGGAATAGAAAGCTCTTGCCACATCCCAGCCATCAATCATGAATGAAAACCGCTTGGCTATCGACATTCTGCTCTTGTGTATATCCTGTGGAGCAAGTGCACTGGCAGCCTTCAGTCCAACTGCCTCTTCATCTCTGCCAGCAACCAATTTCACTGATATTGGCTCTGCGCCTCCAAAATATCTCACAGAGGCCGCAAACCTTCCCAAAACCAGACGGAAACGTTATATTTCCCAGAACGATATGCTTGCTATACTTGATTACCATAATAAAGTCAGAGGGAAAGTTTTCCCCCCAGCCTCAAACATGGAATATATGGTAAGTCACTTATAATAATTACCATTTTTGAAATAAGTAGCCAATGATACAATCAGGAACAGTTTGGACTTCAGAAAAATTTCTGCATGCATGAACTTTTGCTCTACACCCTCACAGCGGTTCACTGGGTTCACTTGTTTTGTTTATTTAATTGTATAATTACCTGGCACTTTGCCTGGAAAGCGCATTGCTGCTGTTGTAGTTGGACACGTGAACGTTGCACATGTAACTGCGCTCATCGCAGGATGCAGGAATGACAAACTTCTGTGTCCATTTGGCACCAGCAGCTGTTGAGCAGATTTAATTGGCTCGGACCACCAGAGTAGATCCTCTGCAGCATAGATCAGTGTGCTAAGACTACAGCTAAGCACTGAAATACGTCCAAAAGTGCAAAGTCATGGGAAATTCTGTATCAGATGTGTTTCGGCAGATCCAAATGTGACATTTTCTGTAATAATTCTCTAGTTTTACCAAGGTTAAAGATTACTGAATGATCCGCTGTGGGGAATACAACAATTGTCCAGCATAAAATACATTTTTGTCAGAGTACATTCATGGTTTAACTTAAGTCACTCAGGAATCAAGAAACTATGCAATTATGCAGTTAATAAATTAACCTATTTTAGTAGACTGATAAAAGTACATTACATGTCTCAGGTCTGGGATGACACTCTTGCAAAGACGGCTGAGCAGTGGGCGTCCACTTGTATTTGGGAGCATGGTCCACGCAATCTTCTTAGATTTCTGGGTCAGAACCTTTCAGTTCGAACAGGAAGGTATGCATCTTCACCATCATTCCCAGTTTGTGATAAATGATGGTTCTTTTCCACTATACCAAAGGACATTTGGGCATTTCATTACACATAATGAGATTTGTTGCCATGTTTGGATTGTTTACAGGTACAGGTCCATTTTGCAGCTGGTAAAGCCCTGGTATGATGAAGTGAAGGACTATTCTTTTCCCTATCCTCGAGACTGCAATCCCAGATGCCCCCTTAAGTGCTACGGACCTATGTGCACTCATTATACACAAGTGAGTAGAATATGATATCTTTGTGTAATTAATTTCTTCAGGTACACAACTGTGCAAAAATTTGAGGTCAGTTATATATGTATTTTAGTATTTATGTGTATGTGGGTTTTTTAAACGAATACTTTTATTCAGCAAAGAAGCATTATATTGATCGAAAAGGACAAAGATTTTTGATGAACGTCACTGTTTTCACAAAAATATATAAGAGCGGCACAACTGTTTTCAACATTGATAATAATAAGAAATGTTTTTACCAAATCCGCGTATTAACATGATTTCTGAAGGATCATGTTACATTGAAAATTAGAGCAATGGCTGCTAAAAATTCAGCTTTGCATCACAGGAATAAATTGCTTTTTAAAATATATTGAAATAGAAACTGGTTATTTGAAATTATAATAATATTTCACAATATTCCTGTTTTTTGTGTATTTTCAATCAAATAAATGCAACTTCTGAATGGTAGTACATATATTTCACATTTGACCATTGCTTATGTTTTTACCAGATGGTGTGGGCAACCTCAAATAAAGTAGGATGTGCCATCAACACATGCAGTAATATGAATGTTTGGGGCTCGGTATGGAAGAGAGCGACATACTTGGTCTGCAACTATTCTCCGAAGTAAGTATATGTTTTCTTGTGCTTTAGCTAAGCTAAACTGCTAAACTCAAGAGTGAAAGTCTTAGGTAACGTAATTAGGCTAAGCTAGCAACCTGACACTTAACTGTTAAAAACATTTTTGACGTGGACATCCATGGGGCGTCCTGGTTCAAAGACCTAGACGACCTCTTGCATTCCTGCCGCATGTGGAATTTTAGCAGAATTCCGCCTCTAATTCCAGAATCAAAGCACCGTAATTTTGTGTGGGTGGTGACTTGTGGGTGACTTGTGACCTCCTTTTTTCAGTCTTATGAGGCGGCACACTTGGGAAAATTCTTAAGTTATTTATAAACTCTAGTTAAGATTTAAAGCATGTCTTCTCAATATAGAAACACAGTTAGAAATGAAAATGAAACTCTAGTAAATGCATTGAAACTCATACAGTATGCTTTTCAAGCATAGTAAATCTTGTCCATTTGTGTGTCATTGACCGTGTTGTTGCTATTGTTGTTTACAGAGGTAACTGGATTGGTGAGGCCCCGTATAAAGTAGGTGTTCCTTGCTCCATGTGCCCTCCGAGCTATGGAGGATCATGCAGTAACAACATGTGCTTTCCTGCTGTGAACTCAAATTACCTGCACTGGTTCAAATAAACACAGACAGACAGAATGCACATGCCCCATCACAGAGACACTGTCCCTTATGGGATTTTGCACAACATTCCTGCATCACCCAGTTTTTTTTTAATATATGGGCCATATAGGACCATGGGTTGCAAGGCAGCAATTTTTTAAAGACTTGTACATAACTTATTTTGTAATGTTTATACCATAATTATATTATTTGTGTATAGACCCATGTATAGGAAATGGTTTATTTCCTGAGAGGGACTCTACTGTGATCTGTCAAGACATGATTGGTGCTTACAGTATTCAGCTGTAACTCTACTCAGAGAACACAAACTCCTATCAGGCTTTGTTAGCAAGCCTAACATTGCAAGTAGTACCAGGCTCGTCTTAAAGGGAATCCTGGGTTATATGGCTTAATGTAACATAAATGATGGCTCTTACTGAAATATGTAGTAGAAAACCCATTAAATATTTACTTTAATTTAAAAAATTCACATCGTTTAATACATATCTTGTAGTATGGGGAGCACCATTATTTCAGTGATGTAAAATGGTTGCACTCGAGCTACTGAAGCTACCTGTTGCTATTTTTTCTGCAACAAAACTCAGAATACAACTCTGAAAATAAAATTCTGATACTGAACGGCAACTGAAAGAGCTTACAGGTGGCGATGGATACAAGCATAGGGTTAAACCAAATGCCGTACCATCTGTTTTTTAAACGCCCCTGGATATTGAGTGAAATCTACACTGAGAAACTCCTTCAGCGGCTGCGGCATCACGACAGTCAGCATGTTTGCATCCTATCAGGATGGCATCTAGCGTTTCTTGTCTCTGCCATTTGTAAGCTCTTTCAGTAGCTGTGGTCTACTAAAAGCCTCAAAGACATCAGGGCTAAAGTGGAGTTTTATTCGTTCGCAGACATGTTCCCATTCTTTTCTTTTCTTCTTATCGCTAGGAAAGCAGTGAAGACTTGCATCGTTTCTCTTTTTCCCCTTTGACTGAAAATTACAACCAAAAGCTGCACAATCTTTTGCTTTGTATCAGTATTTTCTTTTCCAAATTGTGTGTTCCAAGTTGTGTTGTGGTAAAATAGCAACAGGTAGCACCAGTAGCTCACAGAGTGCAACCATTTTACATCACTGAAATAATGGCGCCCCCTCATAGTCCAAAATATGTATAAAACGATGTTTTTTAAAAATAACGTATCTTTCATGCGTTTTCTACTACATATTTCAATAAAAGACATACGTTTTATTAAGCCACAGAAGTCTAAACACCCAGGGTTCCCTTTAAAGGAATAGTTCACCCAAAAATGAAAATTCTGTACTTCACTGTACTCACCCTCGTGTCGTTCCGAGCGTGTATGGCTTTCTTTCATCCGTGGAAGACAAAAGATATATTTTGTAGAACTCTTTAGCTGTTTTTGTGTATATTTTTATAAAGGTCAGAAAAGTCCTTTATGACTTTAATCATACATACAGAAACTGCTAAAACATTCTTCCAAATATCATGTCATGTCTGTCATCCTCCTTCTCATGTTGTTCAAGACTTGTATGACATAAAACAAATCTTTTAAAGAATTTTGGTAAGCAAACTGTTTTGGTTTCCAATGGAAGTCAACGGTTTGGTTGCCAACGTTCTTCAAAATATCATCTTTTGTGCAAGTCATATAGGTTTGGAACAACGTAGATGATGACAAAAATGAACTTTCATTTTTGGGTGTGCTACCAATTTAAATCAATGCAATCAAATGGCTTTAGTTCTAGCAGCCTGTTTTGTGTAACGTCATATCTTTTAACCCTGGAGGTTGACTTTTCGTGTTTCAGTTAAAAACTTAAGCTAGCTCTTCGTGACACAACAGTACTTCACTGGGTTGAATACACTCACTGGTATTCTTGGTAATTCTTTGCTTCGGGTCTTCTTTTTTGGAAGGTTTCCACATGCTTAAAGCCTACAAACGTGAGCTTGGGGCTTAGAAATCATGGAATGTTGATTAGAAATCGTTTTTACATTTTGCAACCCCAGAAAGAGTATTTAGTGAGATGGCTAATCATGCTGTACCCTAATGAAATGTTGAGATGGATTAACATGGAAACATGTTTGATGTGTGCACCTTAAAATGTTTTTAAATGTGTTTTTAGTTATTAAGCTGTCATTAATGGTGATTTTTACCATTTGTATATACATTTATTGTGATTTTTCAGCAGTATAGTCTTTACAATGCATGCATAACAGTGGCACACTATTGCATTGTATTGCACTGTGTAGATTTCACTTTTTGAACTGCATCTCAAAAGCACTTAGGAAATCTACCAGGCAGTACTTTGCAATAATCTGGACTTGGAGGAGGGGATATAAAGAGCTATTTATCCCTTTCCTCCCATAGATTCAGCATGTTCAACATGACGTCATTTATTGAAATTGTATTTTCTGTTAAATTCTGTTTTGTAAAATATTATTTTTAAGTTTGTCATAGACTGCATCTCTTATTGTGTTAATATGTCTTTGCAGACCTCTGATTTTTGTGCTAAACAAGTTATGGTGCTAGGTTTAATAAGCATAATGTAAATGTGTGTGTTTGCACCTATTGTTAAGACTCAATATACAATACATAAATGACAACTGTATTTCAGTAACACTTTATTTATCATTTGAAATAAGCTGTACATAGCCTTTTTATACAAATCTTTTTTTTAATATAAAATTTGTTATTTAAACTTGTCATTCTGTGCCTTATTGCAAAGCTACAACACTGTTCAAAGGTTTGGGATTGGTATTATTTTTAAGAAATTAATACTTACATTAGCACTAAATTGATCAAAGAGACAGTAAATTAATTCATGGTGTCACAAAGATTTAAATCTTAAACAAATGCTGTAAAAAAACAATATTAAGCAGTCTTTGTTAGCATAAGAACCTGCTTTAAAAACCATTTGAAGATTTTATCGGCCCTAAACTTTTGAAAGCTCTCAAATAACACCCATCAGCAACAGTTTTTTTTTAATGGTGAGAGTTTTGGATCAAGACTTGTTGTTGAAAGAGACGTCATCGGTGCAGGTTGAGGGTTGAAACGTTTTTGGCCTTTGGCCTGCAACCAAAAACAAATACGTTCAACCCAGAAACCTTGTTATTATTTGAAGTCTGTATGTTTTATAGAAGAATAAACAATAAAACCACCCTTGTTGATTATTGAAATGGATGTTGTATTTATACTTTTTAATCAGACTGCTTGCTGATGTCTTTTATATTGTTGAATAAAACTGAAAACCGTTTGTTTTTCTTCAAATGTGTTAATCAGATAGCTTAATCAGTCCCATATTCCCTCCTTTTTCTCTGTCAGCCCGTCCCCTTCTCTTGTTTTCTCTCCTCTCTTTCTCTTTTCACAGAAACAGACAGAGCTGATAGTAATTATGGGATCTTTTGAGGAGCTCTTTCTCATCCCTGTTCCTTTTGATGCTCCGTTTACAGTTTCACTTAAGCATTGTAATTCTAAGGCCACTTCCTTGATATGAAAGCTGCTTACAATTATATCTTGATAAGAAACCGTTGACTTTGGCCCAGCCGCTACCCGTCTACATAAACAATATGTATATGATCTTACGAGAGGGGCCCTCGCTTCTGCAATGGAGCGAATGAAACCGATGAACTCTGCGAAAGCTACAGGCTCCGCCTCGTGCTCTCACTCGGGAGAGGGTGGGGCGAGCAGGCAGACAGAGTCTAACCGCTACCAAATTCAGCAGATTTGGGAGAAGTATGCAGATTTCACAGGGAAATATGATGCCATAAATGTTTTGATCTATTGGACAGACACAGCTGTTCTTCTACAGACTTCCAGCTGTGAGAAGAGGCAGAATCCTGCCAATGGCGTACAAAGAATAACAGGTCATCGTACCCTTTTCTAAACCTTATGGTATGTGGTAGCTGTGCAGAAAATATGCCAAAACATTAAAAAGGTAGTGTTTCACAGGAAGGATAAAGTGGGTGTACAGTAATACTGAATGGACAGGCTACGTCAGCATCAAAAATGGACCCTGTTTACTAGCTTTATACTGGTCTTATTGTGCACGGTTCATTTGTTTTCATTGATTCATTTCTATTGTTTCAAATTACAAATTGTTAGTCTTATTAATCTTTAATCAAATGACTTTCCTTTCTCTCTAACATCAATCTGACAGATTCTGTAAATAATTACTCAGCTCATGACGTTCTAAACCCGTATGACCTTCATTCATCTTTGGAGCAAAAATGAAGATATTTTTAATGAAATCCGAGAGCTTTCTGGCACATTCAAGGTCCAAAAAGCTAGTAAGGACATTGTTAAAATAGTCCATGTGACATCAGTGCTTCAACCATAATTTTATGAAGCTACGAGAGTACTTTTTGTGTGCAAAGAAAACAAAAATAACTATTTTATTCAACAATTTCTTTCTTGGACGCACATTCACAGCAGAACCACGATGCATACGTGTGGTGCTGCTGAAGCAGGAGCCGGTGTTCTGATATAGAATGTCCATCTCTCTTAGTTCATTGCCTGTATTTTCTGGTTCAAATAAGTAAATATCACATACTGTGTCAGTAAACACGCTCGAGGACAACAAAGATAGCAATAAACAGTCTTTAATGAATCCGCATGAAGGTAATCCACACAAGGCATGTGGGATAGAAAAAGGTGATTGGTGGAAGTTCCGGAGGAGAACGGACAACCGGGAGGAGGACAACGAACAGAGTCCAAGGTGGAGACAATCGAGGGAGGAGCCACAGAGGAACCCGGAGGAACCATGGTGGACCAGACAGAGGAAGGTCCAGGGCAAGGGAGAAGACATGAGGGCCTTGGAGCAGGAGGAGCCAGACGGGACCCAGGCCATACTGATGGAGGTCATACTGATACTGATTCTGACAGCGGCAGAGCTGGTAGGAGAGGCGGAGATGGAGAGACGATTAACTAGGGTGATGCTGAGGATCTGGAGGGCCAAGGCGGAGTAGATGGCTCCAGCAACCGAGGCAGAGGCAGGGATCTGGAAGGCCATGGTGGAGCTGGAGCGACAGAAGACCAATGTGGAGGCGAAGACCAATGTCCTGAGGCAGTGGATGGTCAATGACTGGCCAAGGCAGAGTCGGAGAGATGAGGAGCCAGAGGCTGGCGGCAGAGACAAGATATCCTCCAGGACGCAGATAGAGACTGGCAGACCCACTTTGATCCCACCACACAGTTGGTGGGCTGAGGGGGCTGCCAGGAGACAGCAGAGGTGATGGTGAGGACTGGTGCAGAGGTGGTGGGAAAGGGAGGCTGGCCGGGAGTTCAGAATGATTAGAGTGGTTCGAAACGTTTGTGCTACACAAACACAAACATAAGACCACTCCCAGCACCAGGAGCACCAGCGGCAGGGGAACAACCTCCGTGGTCATTGTAGTACAGGCAGACAGCTTGGGGCAGATGGACAGTTTATAATTAGCCTCCCTGGCTGAAAAAGGGCAGACAGAGAATTCAGGGCAGACAGATAATTCTCAAGATGGTGGTAAAAGAATGAGCATGTCCGCAAATAAGTCCAATTTGGAGTTGATAAAGTCCACAGAGTCCATTACTAGCTTACCCTCATCGGTGGTGCAGTGGCCGGGGCTTTCCTCCAAGCCCTCGCTTTCCCTAGCTTCATCCATCGGCACATGCTCAGTTGCCAGCTCTTGCAATTAATCAGACGGGTCAAGCTCTAGCTCTGGCGTGATCCTTGGCTCTGTCACTTTCTCAGGCAATGGCTCGTTGGTTGCAGTGGGCTTTGGCTCGCCATCTCCGTCCAGCTCAGGTTATGTGCAGCGGGGTGATGGTGGGGTGAATGGAGATCCACAGGACACCAGTATCCACTCAACAAAGGCGGCGAAATCCTCTCGAGGACCATCTCCGGACAATTGCGCTCTGCTCATGGAGTTTAAGCCCCGTGTGATAAAACGAGCAGAGATAGTCATCTGGGTAGCAGATCCAGTATGGTCCTCGAGAGTTCGTTCAGTGGGGGAATCCATAAAAATAAAAGAACTTTCAAAAAAATGAAAAACAAAACACATGGGAACTTGTCACTTTTACTATTTGTATGTCCGGTCTTCTATCATGTATCGTTTCGGTAAACACGCTTGAGGACAACGAAGATATCCACACAAGAAATGCTTGAGACACACATACACTTCGTTTGAGGAAAACGAAGCAACTGTCTTTAATGAATGCCCATAAAGGTTACACATCAACAGACAGGACAAAGACACACTAAGCGGACTAGAACAGGGGTCACCAGATCCGGTCCTGGAGGGCCGGTGTCCCTGCAGAGTTTAGCTCCAACCCTAATCAAACACAAGTCATCCTCTCTGCCAAAATAGTCAGATGTGTTTACAGAGACTGTTTTATGTACAGTGTGTGTTGTGTCTTCTGCTTCTTGTCATCAAGGTGCAGTGCATCCAGGGTCATCCAGAATGCAACTCCTGTGTCGTGGTACTCTAGTGCACTGGCTCTCAATCCTGGTCCTGGGGGACCCCTGCTCTGCACATTCTGCATGTCTCCCTTATTTAACTCACCTGATTGAGATCTTTAGCTCGTTAGTTCAGTTCATGGATCTCTTTCCTAATGAGCTGATGATCTCAATCAGGTGTGTTAAATAAGGGGGACATGCAAAATTTGCAGAGCAGGTGTCCCCAGGACCAGGATTGAGAACCACTGCTCTAGTGAATGCACAACAGAGACTGACACAGAAGAGAAGAAATTGTTGAATAAAGTTGTTATTTTTGTTTTCTTTGCACACAAAAGGTGTTCTCGTAGCTTTATAAAATTAAGGTTGAACCACTGATGTCACATGGACTATATTAACAATGTCCTTACTACCTTTCTTTGAACGTGTCATTTGCATTGCTGTCTATGCAAGATCAGAAAACTTAATTTGAATTACAGGTTTGGAACAACATGAAGGTAAGTAATTAAAGAGTTTTAATTTCTAGGTGAACTATTTCTTTAAGGGTGTGAATACTTATGCAACGTTAAGGTACTAGCATTAAGCTGCAACATATCAATGTGATTTTGTGAAATGTTTTTGCCGTATGTTTGTATATAGTGAGTCTAATTAAACTGTACATAAGCGATTTGGAGATGAATTAATTTTATTTCATTATATTAAACTATACAACTCATTATTAATCAAAGGTTCTCTTGAGTATATCTCTGTTCTGATTTTTCACTTGCCTCATTGCTTCATATGCCTCATTACGCTTGTACAATACAGCCCTGTTTTAATTTAAGCTCTCAGGTCAAAATGACTAATAGTGTGCTTTTGTAAAATCCATACAAAGTCCCGCTCAAGTGGAAATTAATGTTTCATGTCTTTAAACAAAAGGCTCCTCAGACCAAAACCTGTAGGTGTGATTGTGCACTTGTTTGTATCCAACAAATTCTATTTGACATTGATTATGTTAGAGCAACCCAGATTTGAGTCATAAGATTTCAACCTCAATTATTTTCATAATAATGCAAAACTGTGAATTTTAAAACGGTTTTTAAAATGCCATTTTCTTTATGAAATGCACAGAATGGCTTTTTCTTGGAAGATGTGGAGAACAGGTGATTAATTGTGTGAGTATGTGAGCTTTCAACAACTTTTTTTTGCAAACATGCCCTTAAACTCTTCCAGCTAAACATCAGGTGAGTTTGTGGCTGACGGCGGATCTGAAGAAAGATCCAATGTGTCTTTGGCTTCCAACTACACATGGCACACCAACAACCTGCTGATGAAAACTTGGCTCCTGCTCTCTTTCTTTCATGTCTCCCGGGAACCATCGCAGATAGCATTTTTCAATTCTTTGTGTGCTTTTCCCCTTTCCCTCTCTCTCTCTTTGCCGTTCCCTCTGTCTGAGGAACCCACAACAAATCTGTTCATTCGACAAGCGTCCCTCCTCCCCCTTTCCCTGCGCCTCCTTCCTCTCATCTGAGGTGGCTAAGTTCAGACTGGCCTCTGCTGTCCTCGGCCTGCCTCTTAAATACTGTCCCCACTTTCCATGATACATGAGAAAAAGCCAGCTGTTCATGATAATGGAGCTTTAAGCTTTACATAATGCTTGCCAAATACAGCTTGGAAGAAAGCTTGTAAATTCATTTTTGGACACTATCAAAACTCACCTTTTAATTCCTAGGAACTGAGAGGGGTGAAAAAAAACCCTTGGTGAAATGGAGGGTGACCTAGGCTGCAGAGTAACATCCTGCATCTGGTGCTCTCCACAGCTAGATCTGGTCTGCTGCAAAAGCAACAGGGCGGACCATAAACATCCCCTGTGCAATGCCAAACTGTCTCTCCAAGCTCAGATGCTGCAAAGAGCTAAAGGTGTTGAAGGGATAGCTCACCCAAAAATGAAAAAGCATGCGTCATTCACTCACCTGGTTGTCGTTCCAAACCTGTACAGCTATATTTCACCTGTGGAACATGAAATAAGATATTCTGATAAATGTCTTAGTGTTTCTTTGTTCACTGTTGATTTGGACCTGTTGACTTTTATTGTATGGCCAGAAACAGTTGAAACATTCTAATAAACATAAATATCTTTATAGTCATATTATATGGACATTATTTAGCATGATCAACGTTTTTATTAAAATGTTACAATGACTTTTAAACTAACAACAGACAATACTAAAGCATGAAGTATAGTTTCCTTTCAAATTGAAGCAAAATACATGATTAAATGTAAAATATTTGAGAAATAGACAATTTGCTATTTTTTAACTACAGTTTATATTAATAAGAGAAAATTCTACAATAAGGTCCTATTAGGTCTTATAAGGTTAGTTAATGCATTAAAACCAAATTAAAATCTTTCCTTTCTTTGGTCACACGTACCGCTTGTTAAAAATCACTAAGCATGCTTGCGAAGAAAAAACATACCCTGTGTTTACACCCTGTGTTTAAACCAGGTGTGATCACTAAGGGGGCTCAGCAATCATCTCGGTTTTGTTCCTTGCTTTTTTCAAATGTTCCTGTTTTAGGTATGTTAGATTATATAATTATTTACAAAATGCTGCATTTAGATCTTACTCCTGTCTCCATTTACAGTGCCTTGCAAAAGTATTCATACCCCTTAATTTTTTTCATGTTTTTTGTTGCTTCCTTATTTTAAACTGCTTTAAAATACTTTGACCACATCAATCTACACTCCATACAACATAATGGCACAGCAAAAAACAGGTTTTTAACATCTTTGAAAATGTATTACAAATAAAAAACGTAAATGATTTTATTGCATAAGTTTTCATACCCTTTTCTGTGACAGTTGAAATGTAGCTCAGGAGCATTCATATTGCATGTAGATGTTACTACACTTCAAGTTCAAATTAATTTGAATGGTTATGATTTGGAAAGGAACACGTCTTAAAACGTCTAACAGCTGAAAACGCATGTCAGAGCAAAAACCAAGTCCTGAGGTGGGGAAAAAACTGCCTGTAGAGCTCAGAAACAGGATTGCATCAAGACAGATATCTGGGTAAGAGTTCAGAGTGGTGACCAAGAAGCTGACTGTCACTCTAGTTGAGTTCCATGATCATATGCGGAGATACGAGAAATTTGCAGAAAGACAAACATCACTACAACACTCCACCGATTTGGGCTTTATTGCAGTGTGGCCAAACTCAGTCGACCTCAGGAGGAAACTAGGCACTGCTCATCACCTGCACAGTACCATGGCAAAAGTAAAGTGTGGTGGTAGCAGCTTCATGCTGTGGGGCTATTTTTCAGTGCCAGGGACTGAGGGACTCATCACAGTAGAAGAAAAGCACAATGCACCAAAACCCATTCTAGATCATTCAGAACCTCAGACAGAAGGTTCACCTTCCAACAGGACAGTGACCCTAAGCACACAGCAAGACTGGAAAACTCTCTGAATGTCCTTGAGTAGCCCAGCCACAGCCTGGGCTCAAACCCAATCAAACTCCATTTCTGGAGAACTTGAAAATGTCTGCCAGCCCCGAGAGCTTGAGAGGTGAGGAGAAGAATGGCAGATAATTGCCAGATGCTGATGTGCAAAGCTTGTTTGTATAACCAAAAAGACTTGAGGCTGTAAAGGTGCTTCAACAAAGTACTGAGTTAAGAGCATGAATACTTATGTAATGTACTTAGTTCAGTGTTTTATTTTTAATAAATTTGTTTTTGCTTTGTCATTATGGTGTATGGAGTGTAAATGTGGGAAAAATGTGAGAACAAAAAGTAATTTAAAGCAGTTTAACATAAAGACGCAACATAAAACGTGATAAAAATGAAGGGGTATGAATACTTTTGCAAGGCACTGTACATCCAATTTTAGGGACTTCCAGTTAATTAGCCACTATAGGGACATTATGAGACGAATAACAATGTGCAGTAAATGGTAAAACTGTGTGCAATAATTAAGATAATACTTGAAAATAATATGGCAAGACACATTAAATTGCAATATCAAGCAGCAAAACAAGCTGTTTTGTACAGCTAAAAATACCTGGACACGGATGAAACCGGAAGTCTCACCCATAAAATGTACAAATGACCGCACCCACTCTTACGGGAAAAATAAGGTGGATATTATCGGCTATTGAATCAGAGGTCTTGCATATTCAAAGAAAACAGCTTACTTCCATGTTGCAAAGTAAAGTGGATACAGCTATTTTTCAAAGGCTGACAGTGGAGACAGATACTGTTTCGCATTTAAATAGTGCAGATAGCATGAGGGCTAACAGCTTCATAAACAAAGCCTTGACTCCATGGATGCGACACGTATTTTGTCTTTCCACACTGTGCATGGAACTGCTGGCTGGTGCAATTATAGCAATTTAACAGATATTTCATGTTTATTGTACATGTGGAGTTGGTTAGGATTTACATGAACATTTACATTGTCCCCGCAGCAAATCACATCTTGTTGATGAAAGTGTGAAGAGGACTGTTGAAATTATAGGACTGTGCTTTGACGGTTTATGGTGGCTGGAGCAGTGTGAATTTACACACATCTGTTTGACAGATAGCAAGAGCTCCAACTGGTTGGAGATGCTCACAGATGTTGGCACATGGTTGTAAAAAGGTTCTCAGCTGTAAATCTCAGAGTTTGGTAAGATACTACTTAGAGTCTGTTTTCAGGATGCAAGCAAGTGAGCTGTGTCTCTTTTCAACGAGAAAAATAAGCTGTGGGCAGCTTCTCCATGGCATCTGTTTGAGCCCCTTCTGGTGATGTGATTTCTTCATAATTGTGATATTATAATGTCAATATCAAGTGATGATGTTTGATGATATTCGTTGAACATAAGATTTTCTTTAAAGTTCAATGCCCAACACAATGGGAATTAGTTCTTAAATGACAGTGGCAGTAACATCATGACTTCTAATGTTATTCTAATGTTACTGTTTTATGCATTATTATTAATATGATTCCTTTATTCATCTTTAAACTGTCATTCACTTTTTCGTTGGTTTTAGTGAGAGACAGAAAAAGTGAAAAATGTTTAAAAAATAGAACACAGTTGTTTAAGCTATAATAATATTTCACAACAATATTACCATTTGTACTGTACTTTGTATCAAATAAATGCAGCCTTGGTGAACATAAGATACTTTATATATATATATATTCCAATCGTTTGACTGGTAGTGTATGATATTTTACGTTATTTAGAAAAGGTACCAGTTTTAGACTATACAAATATCCTTAACATATCCCTATATACCCTGATTAACATGATGAAATTGAATAGTGTCGAAAAATATTGCATTTGCGTGTTTAGTTTCAATATAAGCCTAGAAACAATATCTATAGCATATGTTGACCCATGTTCTGTGTTTGTCTTGGAGAAGCGTTTACATTGGGAGAACTTCACAGAGTTCAAGAACCATCATTTCATGCCAAGACTGATGTCTGTATGGAAATGCAACCATGAGATAGTGTCATGAAATCAGATGCGGCTTTTCCAGAGCTTCCTTGAAACTGTCCATTTCGTGTCTCTAAAACAAAAACACTTGTGCCGGATGGCTTTGAAGCGGAATCAAAGCAGTTGGTACTGTATGATGTGACATAATGTGATGAAAGTCTGTAGAAACGTTTTGTGGAAGATAAGCTTCATTTAGATAATGAAATCAAGCCACACAATAATGGTACTTTGCTAATTTACTGAATCACCAGCAGATGGCAATCTTTGTCCTATATGGATCTTTCCTGTCCTCATGGAGTCTAGTTAGATTAGAGATCACTAGAAGTACTGACTAAAAGAAAATAAATAAATAAACAAACCATTAAGTTATTTAACGTTTTGCATCAGAGTAAAGAAAAACACAGGAAATAGCATTAAACATGATTTTTATTTACTCAGGAGAGAGAAAAATTCCAGTCCATTAGGTGTCAAAAACCTTATTTTCTTATTTTTTAGAAGCATTCTTTTTACACTTTGGTACTTTACTGTTTCTTTCACTTTACTAGTGAACATAAAACTGTTAATAGACACCTGGAAGCTCACAATTAAAAAGACAAAAACACGGGAAGGGGAAGAAATCGGTAAGTTTTCATGTAATGTAGTAATGTACTGGTGCTTCTGCAGGTAATTCAAAATAAATGTAATGAATTCAATTTAAATCAGTGTTTTATAACCCTAAGTTTATTTGTTATGGAGCTGATATACAGTAGTCAACCTTTTAAGTGGATCAAAAAAAGTTCATCAAAGTTGCTCTAAGACAAGAACGGGTATTGTTTTGGTTTTAGGACAATTTCAAATGGTGACTACTGTATATCAGGGTAACAAGCACATTTAAAAATGTCATATATTGATCTTGTACAACGCTATTACCTGTAATCCATAGCCACAGATAAATAGTTTTGGCCGCTTACTTTATCTCATGACAAATGTGCCTGACCTGACGCCGTTGTTTACAAAGGAGGAGGAAGGTTGTGCAGCAGGCCACTTGGTTTTTATCAAAATATTTATATTTGTATTGTTTATCAAAATGGTACTTTCTGTTGCTTTTTCTGTGGGGATGATCCTGTTTTAAACAGCGACGTTGACGGTCGTGAGTATGTCACGAGCGTGAACGCGCAGGACCGTTAGTCTTAAACTGTGGATTACAGGTAATACTGTTTTAAATAATGTTTAGTTTTATCACAAACAAATAATTTCGCTTCATAGTCCTCAGTATACCATCATGAGTTAAGGGGGTTGTTTTGTGAATGTTTGTGTAACGTTATCTGTTTTTTTCCTCTCTCACTCTCAAAGTGACGGTAACGTTAGGCCGTTAACTTACTTGTATTTTATGTAGTTAAAGTTAACTTAGTGAGTTAAACATCTTCTGTACTGCTCTATTGAAGAAAGAAAGTCACATACATCTTTCATGGCCCGAGGGTGAGTAAATAATAAACTAAAAAAATTACATTTAAGATGAATTTTGCCTTTAAATTATGCAAATGAGAAAGATTCACACTACAGTCTAACGTTAATAGGTAAAAAATAAATAAATAAATAAATAAAACATTAACTTAAATGTGGAAGAAGGTTGTTTGTGTGTGTGTGTGTGTGTGTACTTGTTTTTGCTAAATTGTGGGGACCAAATGTCCCCACAAGGGTAGTAAAACCTGAAATTTTTGACAAAATGATTAAAAATAGTAAATGATGTTTATCTGAAAGTGTAACGATGCAAACATGTTTCCTGTGAGGGCTAGGTTTAGGGTTAGGGTTGGGTTAGGGGATAGACAATATCGTTTGGTCAGTTTAAAATTATAGAAGTCTATGGAAAGTCCCCACAATTCACAAAAACAAACGTGTGTGTGTGTGTGTGTTTGTTTGAAGTAAGTAATCTTGCGTCCTTTTAAACTTGGTAGATACTGCTTCAGAAGACGAGTAAACAAAACTTTCAGTAGATGGAAGCTGGGAACATGAAAACGATAACATTGGAAGAGCAAGAAACCGGTAAGAGAGACAATAAATCATGTGAAAATGTATTAGCTTTTAATGGAAAATTAAACAACATTTTAATAAACTTTGATAATTGCCTTAATCCTTTAAATGAAGAAGATGGTGTGTGTATAAATATTTGAACATATATTTATTCATGCAGAATATACATACGTATATAATAAATATACAACATACTTTTTAAAATTTGATAGTATTTACATTATATATATTTTATATATCTAATGATTAGAATTTTATTTATGACTTTATTTTATAATACTTTTATGTTTTGCTTGGTTTATTTTTAAAACTGTATTAGTAATTAGCTGCGGATTTGTTCTAAACATTTGTTGCAGTTTGCGTGTGCCTTGCATGACTTCACATTTATTTGTGTCTTTTGCATTGATTTGTATGTAATCTACTCATGTGAATATTTGATTTTATTTTCCAAAAAATATTTTTTTTGCAGTTTTTGGGCAACCAAGGGTGTGCCCTGTGTCCCACCCACTACGACCTTACAGGACACACCCTAGTCCTAACTCTAACTTAGAACCTTGCCCAAATTTTCCAGGTGACCAAGATGTGCAATGCGGACTGCAAAATAATATACAAATATACTGCAAAATAATATCACAGATTATTATAATCATTATAATTATTATAATAATATTGATTTATTGATCTAAATAAAATGCTGCGTAATTGACACTTTTGTGAGAGTGAGAGATGTAGGCTGTACTAATGTTCTCCATGATAGGGGCCACAGGATAACAAATCCTTTTAGGTCTCATAGTTTTAAATCCGTGTGAATGTTTTAATAGGTTGACTCATAGTAATAAAAAATAAATGCATAAAATTCATTATAGTTTAATAAAGTTTAATAAGAGTGTAAACAGTTTCAGTTCAATCCAAGCAACAACTGATGCATAGAATCAAATCCCTGCGCTACATTTTTTGTTTTCTGATAATCCATTACAGTTGAATGTATGTCACGATAAGAACTATCGCTACTTTTGTATACTTACTATAGTAAGTTTAAATTATTGAAAAATAAGAAATAGGGCCTTTTGAATTACATATTGTTTCACTAAGATTAAAAATGATTTAAAGTAAGCAATTTCTTTTTTTGTTTTTTTTTCTTCAGGAAGCACTTTTTATAATTGATTTGTAACTTGGTTTATCATGTTATATAGGAAGCTTGCAGCTGATCATAAAATGATGTTTGTTTGTGTTGCATGGCATGTTTGTGAACTGGGGGGTGGAGCGGTAAATTCATACATGCTAATAAATTGATTGAGAGCTTCTTTTCAACAAAATATTATTTGTCGGTTTTTGGCAACCTAGGATGCGCCTTGTGTCCCACCCACCACAACCTTACAGGACACACTCTAGTCCTAACTCCAAGTGTTTCCTCTGGGGTGAACTCACAACCTTGCCCAAATTTTCCAGGTGACCAAAATGTAAGCAGAGCTTCCCTGGCCTGTTAGGGTGGCCTCTCCCTAAATGCACAGGTGCTTACGGGTTGCCTGGATGCAGACTATAACAGACTGCAGTATGGGCACATAGCTGATCAGCCCCGCCCAGAGATCGACACAGGAGCTAGGAACCAATCCGACAAAAAGAAAGGCCAATTTGTTACAGATTTTTTGTTGTTTTTGTTTAAAAAACTTTTTGTACAATTTGCTTAGTAATTTAAAATATTTGTTAATAAATTGGTTTGGATTTTCTTTAAAAAAATTATTTGTCGGTTTGGCAACCTAGGGTGCGCCCTGTGTCCCACCCACCACAACCTTACAGGACACACTCTAGTCCTAACTCCAAGTGCGTAACTGGGGTGAACTGACAGCATCGCCCTTTGCCTGTGGAAGCAAGTAAAATTTCAGTTATTTAAAATCTTACCTGTTAGTGACTCTTCTGTCATCTGTCGTGGTCTCTTCTTTCTGATGACAATCACTTACCTGCAGAAGTCTTGACTTGATATTGTAGAGATGTTGTGTCACATGCTGGTGTGTGTGTACAAGTATATACTTATAACTATGCATGAAACTTCTCCCATAGTTTAAATAAAGTAAGGCAGAGCTTCCTTGCCTCCCTGGCCTCTCCCTAATTGTGCAGGAGAGTTACAGGTTTCCTGGATGCAGATTATAACAGACTTCACTTTGGGCACAAGCTGATCTGTCCCGCCCAGAGTTCTGCACCGGAATTAGGGACCAATCGGGCATAAAGGGCAATTTATCACTATTTTTTTTTGTTGTTGTTGATTTCAAATTCATATATGTTAGTAGATTGGTTGGGAGTTTCTTTTCAACAAAATATTATTTGTCGGTTTTTTGGCAACCTAGGATGCGCCCTGTGTCCCACCCACCACAACCTTAAAGGACACACTCTAGTCCTAACTCCAAGTGTTTCCTCTGGGGTGAACTCACAACCTTGCCCAAATTTTTCAGGTGGCCAAGGTGTGCAATGCGCAGAGTTGCGCCCTTGGACCATTGCTAGCAGTCCCATCCAGAGGGCTGCGGCAGAGCTTCCCTGGCCTGTTAGGGTGGCCTCTCCCTAAATGCACAGGGGCTTACAGGTTACCTGGATGCAGATTATAACAGACTGCACTATGGGCACATAGCTGATCTGTTCCGCCCAGAGTTCTGCACCGAAGTTAGGAACCAATCCGACAAAAAGAAAAAGCAATTTTTTGTACAGTTTGCTTAATTAATTTCAGATTCATATTTGTTAACAAATATTATTTGTCAGATTTTTTTGGCAACCTAGGATGTGTCCTGTTTCCCACCCACCACAACCTTACAGGACACACTCTAGTCCTAACTCTAAGTGTTTCCTCTGGGGTGAACTCACAACCTTGCCCAAATTTTCCAGGTAACCAAAATGTAAGCAGAGCTTCCCTGGTCTGTTAGAGTGGCCTCTCCCTAAATGCACAGGCGCTTACGGGTTGCCTGGATGCAGACTATAACAGACTGCAGTATGGGCACATAGCTGATCAGCCCCGCCCAGAGATCGACACAGGAGCTAGGAACCAATCCGACAAAAAGAAAGGCCAATTTGCTACACATTTTTTGTTGTTTTTGTTTAAAATAGTTTTTGTACAATTTGCTTAGTTAATTTAAGATATTTGTTAATAAATTGGTTTGGATTTTCTTTAAAAAATATAATTTGTCGGTTTGGCAACCTAGGGTGTGCCCTGTGTCCCACCTGCCACAACCTTACAGGACACACCCTAGTCCTAACTCCAAGTGCGTAACTGGGGTGAACTGACAGCATCACCCTTTGCCTGTGGAAGCAAGTAAAATTTCAGTTATTTAAAATCTTACCTGTTGGTGACTCTTCTGTCATCTGTCGTGGTCTCTTCTTTCTGATGATAATCACTTACCTGCAGAAGTCTTGACTTGATATTGTAGAGATGTTGTATCACATGCTGGTGTGTGTACAAATGTAAATGTGATTTACAAATTCAAGGATTCACTTCAGTTTCTAAGGAAATAACTTAGCTGACAACTACTTGTACCTGTGCTTAAAGCTAGTATTACGTTTTTTTGCTTTCATTTAAAATCTTATTTGTGAGTGACTCTTGTCATCTGCTATAGTCTCTTCTTTCTAAAGACAGTCACATGCATGCAGAAGCATTGAGTTGATACTGAGAGATGTTGTTTTACACCTTGCTGTGTGTGTGTGTTAATTTAAATTTGATTCACATTTTTAAGGATTTAGTTTAAAAATATCTAATTCATCAGACAGCTATAATTATAACTAAGCTTTTAATTTTTCTCATGGTTAGCTAAAGTAACCTATGAAGTAACCATTATACAGTATTAACCTTTAATCCTTTTACACACAGACTTATCACCATGTTAGTTGTAGTGGGTGACGCTACGGTATTAAACAAACTAAGCTTGGTAACCTTGTAATCGCTTATCAGATAAATCAGATATCATCATTTTTGTCATGACTAATTTATTAATCATCCAGCACCATCTGTATTAAAGAGAAAGAATCACTTCCCCGGATATATATATATATATATATATATATATGCTGGACATAAAGGTCCGGGTCGCTAAATCCCCCAGGACTTTATAAAAATTGCATCTATAACAGATTACTGGCATATTAAAAGGTAATAATGTCACAATATATAATGTAATGTTTTTGAGTTAAAACAATGATTTAAGATGACTTTGAAGTTGGAGAAGAAAATGAGGCAACAAACTGCCTTTGTTTAATTGTTTTTACAAAATTTTGTTCTGTGCAGCAAAATATCTTGCAGGTCAAGGGGATTAAATAATTTCAATTACAACTGATTATATTATATTATACAAATTTATTACATTTCTTTAGTTGTTTATTCCCTTATTTAATTAAATATTTAATTATTTAAGCTCATACATTTTTCTGCTCATTTTAATAGTTCAGTGTTTCTTAAAAGCAAAGGCAAAACCTATAATATTAAATTTTATATTATATTATATTATATTATACAAATTTAGTTATTTATTTTATTCCTTAATTTAAATTGAAATTATTAAAATTCATACATTTCAGTTTCAGCTAATTGTTATATTTCAGTGTTTTTGATAAACCGTATATTATGTTATGCATTTGAATTTATTTAAATGTAAATGTATAAATTTATTTTTATTATAAATTTGAATGTATATAAGTAAAAACATTTCACGAAGGTTCAGCTCATTTTTATAGCTCTTTAGTGTTTCCGATAAGCAAAATTTATCATATATTCATTAATATGCTTCATAAAACCTAAGCAATAAAATAAATTACATCACCTAGTGAATAGTTTAAATTGAACTGACTTGAATGTAATTTAACTTAATAATTTCCTATAATTGGTTACTTATAAGGAACCTAGTGAACAAATTAAATTGAGTTGTTTGACTGATTTAAAGTAATCAATTTCTTTTCTTTTTGCCGCAACACGTTGCATCTGGTGTTGACACCATTATAACTTAATGGTTTCACAGCACACTTAAAACTTTAGTAACTGAAAATCTTACCTGTTGGTGACTCTTCTGTCATCTGTCGTGGTCTCTTCTTTCTGATGACAATCACTTACCTGCAGAAGTCTTGATTTGATATTGTAGTGATGTTGTGTCACATGCTGATGTGTGTGTACAAATATATACTTATAACTATGCATAAAACTTCTCCCATAGTTTAAATAAAGAAAGGCAGAGCTTCCTTGCCTCCCTGGCCTCTCCCTAATTGTGCAGGAGAGTTACAGGTTTCCTGGATGCAGATTATAACAGACTGCACTTTGGGCACAAGCTGATCTGTCCCGCCCAGAGTTCTGCACCGGAGTTAGGAACCAATCCGACATAAAGGGCAATTTGTCACTATTTTTTTTTATTTCAAATGTATATATATAAATGTATCTCAGTTATCACCAGTGAAGTATGGAGTGCCACAAGGATCTGTTCTAGGTCCTCTACTATTTTCAATATACTTGCTGCCCCTTGGTAATATTATTAGAAAACACGGGATTAGTTTCCATTGTTATGCTGATGATACTCAACTATATATCTCAACAAGACCAGATGAAACTTCTGAATTATTGAAGTTAACAGAGTGTGTTAAAAATGTAAAAGATTGGATGACCAACAATTTTCTGCTATTAAATTCAGATAAGACAGAGATATTACTTATTGGACCTAAAAACAATACACAGAATCTTCTGACTTACAATTTACAACTAGACGGATATACTGTTACTTCCACTACAGTCAAAAGCCTGGGTGTTATATTAGACAGCAACTTGTCTTTTGAAAATCATATTTCTCATGTTACAAAAACAGCATTCTTCCATCTTAGAAACATTGCCAAGCTGCGAAACATGTTACCTGTTTCTGATGCAGAAAAGCTAGTTCACGCATTCATGACCTCTAGACTGGACTATTGTAATGCACTACTAGGTGGCTGTCCTGCATCTTCAATAAACAAGCTACAGATAGTCCAAAATGCAGCTGCTAGAGTCCTTACCAGGTCAAGGAAATACGATCATATTACCCCAATTTTAAAGTCTCTGCACTGGCTACCTATTAGGTTCCGCATCAGCTACAAAATAGCACTACTTACCTATAAGGCACTTAACGGTTTAGCTCCTGCGTACCTAACTAGTATTCTACCACGCTACAATCCATCACGCTCCCTAAGGTCGCAAAACTCTGGACTGTTGGTAGTACCTAGGATAGCAAAGTCCACTAAAGGAGGTAGAGCTTTTTCACATTTGGCGCCCAAACTCTGGAACAGCCTTCCTGATAACGTTCGGGGTTCAGACACACTGTCTCTGTTTAAATCTAGATTAAAGACACATCTTTTTAGCCAAGCATTCAAATAATGCATCTCAAACTTTTCCTGCAGCTATATCTGATCAAATGTTCATTATTAATCTTTTAGCTCTGGTTTAACAAACCTTCCTTTTCTTAGTTTGAACAGCAGCTACGCTAATTATGTTCCTATTTGTTCTCTGTTTTTGCCATGGGATTGACATCCCATGGTAACTAGGAATTCACAAGCTCCAGTGTGGATCCAGAACACTTAAGAAGAGATGATGCCAACCCCTCAGAGGACTTCAGATGATGCCAACCCTGAAAACATACAGCACTACCGAATTCTGCTACTAATTTATAGTGTTCTTTGTCTGTTTGATTACGTCATTAATTGATCTTTACCACACATCTCTGCCATATGTACATCAAGCTACTACTACATATATTGTAAAAATGTCAATTTGGTGTAAAGCTGCTTTGCAACGATATGTATTGTGAAAAGCGCTATACAAATAAATTTGAATTGAATTGAATTGAATTGAATATATGTTAGTAAATTGGTTGTGAGTTTCTTTTCAACAAAATATTATTTGTCGGATTTTTGGCAACCTAGGATGCGCCCTGTGTCCCACCCACCACGACCTTACAGGACACACTCTAGTCCTAACTCCAAGTGTTTCCTCTGGGGTGAACTCACAACCTTGCCCAAATTTTCCAGGTGGCCAAGGTGTGCAATGCGCAGAGTTGTGGCAGAGCTTCCCTGGCCTGTTAGGGTGGCCTCTCCCTAAATGCACAGGGGACAACAGGTTTCCTGGATGCAGATTATAACAGACTGCACTTTGGGCACATAGCTGATCTGTCCCGCCCAGAGTTCTGCACCAGAGTTAGGAACCAATCCGACAAAAAGAAAAGGCAATTTTTTGTACAGTTTGCTTAATTAATTTCAGATTCATATTTGTTAAAAAAATATTATTTGTCGGATTTTTTTGGCAACCTAGGATGTGTCCTGTGTCCCACCCACCACAACCTTACAGGACACACTCTAGTCCTAACTCCAAGTGTTTCCTCTGGGGTGAACTCACAACCTTGCCCAAATTTTCCAGGTAACCAAAATGAGCAGAGCTTCCCTGGCATGTTAGGGTGGCCTCTCCCTAAATGCACAGGCGCTTACGGGTTGCCTGGATGCAGACTATAACAGACTGCAGTATGGGCACATAGCTGATCAGCCCCGCCCAGAGATCGACACAGGAGCTAGGAACCAATCCGACAAAAAGAAAGGCCAATTTGTTACAGATTTTTTGTTGTTTTTGTTTTAAATAGTTTTTGTACAATTTGCTTAGTTCATTTAAGATATTTGTCAATAAATTGGTTTGGATTTCCTTTAAAAAATGATTTGCCGGTTTGGCAACCTAGGGTGCGCCCTGTGTCCCACCCACCACAACCTTACAGGACACACCCTAGTCCTAACTCCAAGTGCGTAACTGGGGTGAACTGACAGCATCGCCCTTTGCCTGTGGAAGCAAGTAAAATTTCAGTTATTCAAAATCTTACCTGTTGGTGACTCTTCTGTCATCTGTCGTGGTCTCTTCTTTCTGATGATAATCACTTACCTGCAGAAGTCTTGACTTGATATTGTAGAGATGTTGTATCACATTCTGGTGTGTGTGTACAAATGTAAATGTGATTTACAAATTGACAGTGACATGCATGCAGAAGCATTGAGTTGATACTGGAGAGATGTTGTTTTACACCTTGCTGTGTGTGTGTTAATATAAATTTGATTCACATTTTTAAGGATTCAGTTTGAAAATATCTAATTCATCAGACTAGATTATATAATTATAACTAAGCTTTTAATGTTTTTCATGGTTAGCTAAAGTAACCTATGAAGTAACCATGGTAACCTGAAGTAAACTTAAGTCATTTCATTTAAAATCTTACCTGTTGGTGACTCTTCTGTCATCTGTTGTGGTCTCTACTTTCTAAAGAAGATGATACTTTCTGAAGTAGTCTTGATTTGATATTGTAAAGATATTATTTTCAAACTTTCCACTTACTTGAAATCCTTGTACTTCATTTCTTAACCGACTCTGCTTGACCAGGAATTCCGAATTCCATGATGTCATAATGGGTGAAAGCTGATTGGTTGAGAGTGTCTCTGTGTCAGAGTGCTGCATTTAAACACAGTGTTTATTAATTATATGGGCTTTTTAATGCTCTTGTCTCCTGGTTTTCATGTAGCACAAACATTTGCTAATAAAATTGGTAATATTGCTCTCAAGAACCTACATAATTATGGTTTATTTAAAAACATACTGTACTGTACACTTTCCCAACATTGTTTGTCTATTGCAGTGGGGTGTTTCCATTAACTGTTCTCTGGTGCACCAATATTTTTCTTTAGACCACAAACAACGTATCTTTTCTCATGCAAAATTTTAATGTCTAAATACTGAAATGAGCAACAAAATGGCAAGATTTATTTTTGCTTGCTAGAGCTTGATGCATTGGTACGGATTTCTCCATTTAGTTTTAACTCTGATTTAATTTTTCAAAATAATTATGTTGTCCATCTTCATATGAAAGAAATGATCTGTTACAAAATTATACAAGGAATCTAACTTCATACATTACAAAAATATAAATAAAACAAAAATAACAATAGGGCTGATAGAATAGTAGACATATTACTCAACTCAACCCAAAACTAATGTGTGTATTCCAGCTGAAATTAATTTTAATTTACCGTGTAAAAGTTTTATTGTAAGATTTTTCAAAATGCATTTTAAACAGTTGAAATCACAAAAAAAAATCAGTTACGCACCTTTACTCTTTGTCTAGGGTTTTTTTTTTTTGAGGCAAAAAAAATGAAGAGAAGAGAATCTGGGAATCTGTTATTTATTCTCTTTGTTCTTCATTTTTATCTGCTATGTGTTGTGTGTTTCTTTCAGTCTGTGTTTTTAATCAAGGTAGATGATTTTGTGTTTTGCAGGCTGAATCAAGATTCAGTATCTGATTGGTCTGGCCTGAACAAACACTTTAGGTTTGCAACAATTCACATAGACAACTAAATATGCCTTAAAACAGTTTATGTTATATATATGCAATGCAACTACCATGTTCAAGAAAAAAGAAAGGTAGGAAATGACATTGTTAAAATAGTCCATGTGACATCAGTGGTTCAACCTTAATTTTATGAAGCCTTGATGATACTTTTTGTGCACAAAGAAAACAAAAATAGTTTTGACTTTATTCAACAATTTCGTCTCTTTCATGTCAGTCTTCGATTTTGGGGTTGATGAGAGTGGCAAGAGAAGACTACGATGGGGGATCCAAAAGCACAGCTTTTGTTAATAAAAGTAAGTTTAATTTCTTTGTTTCATATAAGTAAGTTTGTCCTCATTGTTGGTGTGTTTTCATTTAAAAAAATATAAATGAACCACAAACTAAGCATTCAATTTAATTTTTTTTTCATCTTATTCCTTTTGTTAATAAAAGTTTATTAAAGTTATTAAATTTATGCAGATTTGCCATTGTACTATTGTATGGCTGATTTGTTATTATTAATAGGATAATAATGCCAGGGGGTGCTGCAGCACCCTCAGCACCCCTACTTCATGTGGTAATATCAAGCAGTCCCACCCCCTTTTTTAAATAGCCAATAGCGTTTAGTTTATATCACAGCTTGGGCCAGAGCCGCTGAGCTCAGTAAAGCCACATTTGACAGCTTATGACAGTCACAGTCTCATCAATATCAATATAAAATATACCGTTAGAATTCAAGTGGGTCTGATACATTTTGTGGTCTGCGCCAATTCACATGTATGATCTGCTCCATGCTGTCGCATCTCTGGACCGGAGCAGACTGTGTGAAACATGTGAAACAGTGTGAAGCCAGACTTCTTTCGCTTCTTTTCGTCTGAATCGTTCCCTATCCCGTATATAGTTCACTATGTGTCATTTACTGTACAAAAAAATACTAATTCTGTGAACAAGTGAGCGATTTCAGGTGCAGCTTCAGCGTCTGTTTATAGTATAGGGGGCGGGACGCTTCCAATTCTAAAGAGCATTTGATTGGACAAAGTTTGATGAGAAGCTGAAGTGCAGGGTGATGTCATCGAAATTGTTGATCCATGTGATGAGAAGCACAGGGCCGCATCGTGCCACGTCTTTAAAATTCGAACACATTGTTTTCAATGAATGTATGTGGGGGGGTGGTGGGGGGGGTGTTCTGTCCCCCCTCGTGATTTTCACCTATGGCTGAATGTACTGTAGAAGTACGCTCTGACATACAATCATTTGCTCAAATTGAACCCTTCTAGGTTTCAAAAAAAAAGTAACAAAATATACTTTATTTTATTCTTCTGTAATTGATTTTAAAATATTAAGAGAGTTTTTTGCTATTGGAGCAGTTAGAGATCTATCCGTGCTAGACATAAATGCCCGGGTCGCTAAAGACACGAATATGTAATAGTGATTGGTGAAACATTCATGCATTTAAGGGTTAAGCAAAGTTATATTATATTTCATTTTATATACAGTTGCTAAATTATTCAACAAACCCCCCCTGGGCTTTTATAAAAAATTGCATCTATAACAGATTACCGGCATATTAAAAGTGATAATGTCACAATATATGATGTAATGTTTTTGAGTTAAAACAGTAATGTAAGATGACTTTGAAGTTGGAGAAGAAAATGAGGCAACAAACTGCCTTTGTTTAATTGTTTTTACAAAATTTTGTTCTGTGCAGCAAAATATCTTGCAGGTCAAGGGGATTAAATAATTTCAATTACAACTGATTATATTATATTATACAAATTTATTACATTTCTTTAGTTGTTTATTCCCTTATTTAATTAAATATTTAATTATTTAAGCTCATACATTTTTCTGCTCATTTTAATAGTTCAGTGTTTCTTAAAAGCAAAGGCAAAACCTATAATATTAAATTTTATATTATATTATATTATATTATACAAATTTAGTTATTTATTTTATTCCTTAATTTAAATTGAAATTATTAAAATTCATACATTTCAGTTTCAGCTAATTGTTATATTTCAGTGTTTTTGATAAACCGTATATTATGTTATGCATTTGAATTTATTTAAATGTAAATGTATAAATTTATTTTTATTATAAATTTGAATGTATATAAGTAAAAACATTTCACGAAGGTTCAGCTCATTTTTATAGCTCTTTAGTGTTTCCGATAAGCAAAATTTATCATATATTCATTAATATGCTTCATAAAACCTAAGCAATAAAATAAATTACATCACCTAGTGAATAGTTTAAATTGAACTGACTTGAATGTAATTTAACTTAATAATTTCCTATAATTGGTTACTTATAAGGAACCTAGTGAACAAATTAAATTGAGTTGTTTGACTGATTTAAAGTAATCAATTTCTTTTCTTTTTGCCGCAACACGTTGCATCTGGTGTTGACACCATTATAACTTAATGGTTTCACAGCACACTTAAAACTTTAGTAACTGAAAATCTTACCTGTTGGTGACTCTTCTGTCATCTGTCGTGGTCTCTTCTTTCTGATGACAATCACTTACCTGCAGAAGTCTTGATTTGATATTGTAGTGATGTTGTGTCACATGCTGATGTGTGTGTACAAATATATACTTATAACTATGCATAAAACTTCTCCCATAGTTTAAATAAAGAAAGGCAGAGCTTCCTTGCCTCCCTGGCCTCTCCCTAATTGTGCAGGAGAGTTACAGGTTTCCTGGATGCAGATTATAACAGACTGCACTTTGGGCACAAGCTGATCTGTCCCGCCCAGAGTTCTGCACCGGAGTTAGGAACCAATCCGACATAAAGGGCAATTTGTCACTATTTTTTTTTATTTCAAATGTATATATGTTAGTAAATTGGTTGTGAGTTTCTTTTCAACAAAATATTATTTGTCGGATTTTTGGCAACCTAGGATGCGCCCTGTGTCCCACCCACCACGACCTTACAGGACACACTCTAGTCCTAACTCCAAGTGTTTCCTCTGGGGTGAACTCACAGCCTTGCCCAAATTTTCCAGGTGGCCAAGGTGTGCAATGCGCAGAGTTGTGGCAGAGCTTCCCTGGCCTGTTAGGGTGGCCTCTCCCTAAATGCACAGGGGACAACAGGTTTCCTGGATGCAGATTATAACAGACTGCACTTTGGGCACATAGCTGATCTGTCCCGCCCAGAGTTCTGCACCAGAGTTAGGAACCAATCCGACAAAAAGAAAAGGCAATTTTTTGTACAGTTTGCTTAATTAATTTCAGATTCATATTTGTTAAAAAAATATTATTTGTCGGATTTTTTTGGCAACCTAGGATGTGTCCTGCGTCCCACCCACCACAACCTTACAGGACACACTCTAGTCCTAACTCCAAGTGTTTCCTCTGGGGTGAACTCACAACCTTGCCCAAATTTTCCAGGTAACCAAAATGTAAGCAGAGCTTCCCTGGCATGTTAGGGTGGCCTCTCCCTAAATGCACAGGCGCTTACGGGTTGCCTCGATGCAGACTATAACAGACTGCAGTATGGGCACATAGCTGATCAGCCCCGCCCAGAGATCGACACAGGAGCTAGGAACCAATCCGACAAAAAGAAAGGCCAATTTGTTACAGATTTTTTGTTGTTTTTGTTTTAAATAGTTTTTGTACAATTTGCTTAGTTCATTTAAGATATTTGTCAATAAATTGGTTTGGATTTCCTTTAAAAAAATGATTTGCCGGTTTGGCAACCTAGGGTGCGCCCTGTGTCCCACCCACCACAACCTTACAGGACACACCCTAGTCCTAACTCCAAGTGCGTAACTGGGGTGAACTGACAGCATCGCCCTTTGCCTGTGGAAGCAAGTAAAATTTCAGTTATTCAAAATCTTACCTGTTGGTGACTCTTCTGTCATCTGTCGTGGTCTCTTCTTTCTGATGATAATCACTTACCTGCAGAAGTCTTGACTTGATATTGTAGAGATGTTGTATCACATTCTGGTGTGTGTGTACAAATGTAAATGTGATTTACAAATTGACAGTGACATGCATGCAGAAGCATTGAGTTGATACTGGAGAGATGTTGTTTTACACCTTGCTGTGTGTGTGTTAATATAAATTTGATTCACATTTTTAAGGATTCAGTTTGAAAATATCTAATTCATCAGACAGCTATACATATAATTATAACTTTTATTTTTTAATTTTTTCATGGTTAGCTAAAGTAACCTATGAAGTAACCATGGTTACCTGAAGTAAACTTAAGTCACTTTGCTTTCATTTAAAATCTTACCTGTTGGTGACTCTTCTGTCATCTGTTGTGGTCTCTACTTTCTAAAGAAGATGATACTTTCTGAAGTAGTCTTGATTTGATATTGTAGAGAATATATTTTTAAACTTTCCACTTACTTGAAATCCTTGTACTTCATTTCTTAACTGACTCTGCTTGACCACGAATTCCGAATTCCATGATGTCATAATGGGTGAAAGCTGATTGGTTGAGAGTGTCTCTGTGTCAGAGTGCTGCATTTAAACACTGTATTTATTAATTATATGGGCTTTTTAATGCTCTTGTCTCCTGGTTTTCATGTAGCACAAACATTTGCTAATAAAATTGGTGCTGCTGTTCTCAAGAACTTTCAGAATTATGGTTTATTAAAACACAAATACCGTACTGTACACGTTTCTAAAATTGTTTATCTATTGTAGTAGGGACTTTCCATTGATTGTTCTCTAATGCACTGACTTGTTTCTTTAGACCACACACCATATATTCTTAATGCAAAAATAATTTTAGGGTCTAAAAACTCAAGTGAACAATTAAATGGCAAGATTAATTTCAACTTTTGTGGGCTAGTTTTTGATACAGATTTCTTAATTTGGTTCAAGTCTGATTCGTTTTCAAAATAATTATGTTGTCCATGTTCATTTTTCATGTTTAAATAAAAGACATTATCTGTACAATCTTCAAACTTCATATGTTACGATATAAATTTAAAAAAAAACAACAATAGAACTGATAGATTAGTAACCTAAAACTTATCTGTGTATTCCAGCTAAAGTTTACTTTAAATTTATTGTATTTGTTATGTATTTTACACTTCTGAAAAGACAGAATGTTCAGTTTATCAGGTTTACTCTCTGTTTAAATGTTTTAAGGTCAGTCTAAGAGTAAGAGTCTAAGAGTCCTAAAGAAATCTACGAGTTGCTCAAAAATAAAGAGACATGAATCTTGTTGGCCATTGTTATTTATTCTCTTTTTTCTGAATTTTTGTCTGCTATTTGTTGTGCATCTCTTTCAGTATGTGTTTGTAATCAAGGTAGATGATTTTATGTTTTGCAGGCTGAATCCAGGATTCAGTATCTGATTGGCCTGGCCTGAACAAACACTCCAGGTTTGCTCAGACACAATTTTGCCTGAAACAATTCCCATAGACAACAAAATATTTCTTAAAACAGTATATATCATGTAGTATTTAACTGTACGAGACTCTGATTGTTAGGACTTCATTGATAAGTTTAAATGACTTGTATCGGTTGTTTTTTTTTATTGTATATATTAGGCTATTTTGTATATTTTTAAGCAGAATTTCTGCGAAAGAAATAGCCCTGATTTCATGTGATATGCTGGGATGTCAGTCATGAAAGAAAAACTGTTTAGGGAAAACATAAAGTGTCAATTATCAAATCGTTTAAAAAAAATCTTGTGGTACCCTTTAGAAAATCAGCACTGTCTAATAAAACAGAAGTACTGATAACAGTGTATTTTGTGTTTCATCTCTAGGGCAAATATATAATGAAGATAGTTCAGTGGTGGACATCCACATGTATTTAGGAACACACTCCTCCCAGTCTTCACAGGTCTTTGGGTCAGAACATCACAGTCTGTTTATCAAGGTTTGTACCTTAATGTTGATCACATGACCAACTGTGCCATTCTTTAAACTTACTATTGATAATTAATAAGAAAAAATGTTATTCAAAGACTCCAAATTCCAAAACGAATTTCAAAAGCTCTAGACTATTTAGTTCATGTCTGACAACTCAGCATATCAGTTCCATTTGTCCAGAGAGGAAGCTTATCTTAAGAGTATTATCAAGAACCTGAAACCAGTGTATGCGATTCCAAAAGCAGCACTGACAGTGGTGATATTGCCATGGTTGTTTACAGGAGGAACACAGTAGGATTTGCTCCATATAAATATAAATGAGATGCACCGTGTTCCATGTGTCCTCCCAACTAAACAGGAAGATTTCAATGTTTTCCTGCTGTGAAATAAAATTACCACTGCTGTTGGAATAAGCACAGGCACAGATTTTTACATACATTTATCATACATCTCATTATAATCTCTGCAGGATGTATGCATGACAACAGACCTCAGACACACTGTCTTATTTACTCCTGCTTTTTTTTTTTTTTTAAACCTATTGCACAAGCACTTGCAGAATCTCCCAGGCACAATTTTGCAATGATGTGAACATAGAGACCATTCCTCACTTTCTTTCTGCAAATTCAGCATAAGATATCACCAAAATATCTTATATAAAATAAGATTGTTGGTTGTTATTGTTGTTTTTACACATGGACTATTTTAACAATGTCCTCACTACCTTTTTGGGCCTTGAACATGTCAGTTGTGTTGTTGTGTATGCAGGGTCAGAAAGCTCTCGGATTTCAATCAAAAATATCTTAATTTATGTTCCTAAGATAAACGACGGCTTTATGGGTTTGGAACGACGTGAGGGTGAGTAACTAATTACTGAATTTTAATTTTTGGGTGAACTAGCCCTTTAAAATGTCATAGCAGGTTTGATGTTGAAGATTAGAATAGATTGCCATCTACTGGTGATTCACGACACAGTGCAAGACAAAAGCTAATTTGAGAAGCAGTTAGTGTTCAGACGTTCAAGAATGAAGTTAGCAGTTATTTGAAACCGTGTACAGCAATTATTTTATACACTAATGGAAATTAGGGTACTGACCGTAACAATTATAATTAAATATGCTGAACACATAATAATATTATGGTGAAATACTGTAAAACAGAAGTTACAACAGACCTGATGATCATGTCATCCAGCATAATTTGAGAATGATCCAAATGAAAGCAAGAAAATTATAATTTTTGTACAAAGTAATTCATATGTTCAGTGTCACAAATTTGCATGTTTGATTAGCAACCTAGTGCATCTTAAATACCTAATGTTACAATATCAGTCAAAAGTTTTTGAACAGTTTTAATGTTTATAAAGAATTTTCTTCTGCTCACCAAGCCTGCATTTATTTGATTCAAAATACAGCAAAAGCAGCAATATTGTGAAATATTATGACTGTTTAAAATAGCTGCTTTCTATGTGAATAAATTTTTAAAAATGTAATTTTTTCCTGTGATCAAATCTAAAAAATTTTAGCATCATTACTCCAGTCTTCAGTGTTACATGATTCTTCAGTAATCATTCTAATATGCTAATTTGCTGTTCAAGAAACATTTATTATTATTATTATTATTATTATTATCAATATTTAAACCAGTTAAGTATATGTTTTTCAGGATTCTTTGATGAATAGAAAGGTCCAAAGATCAGCATTTATCTGAAATAAAACACTTTTGTAACATTATACACTGCAACATTATTCAAAAGCTTGGAGTCAATATTATTATTTTTATTATTTTTGGTTGAGATTATAGAAATGATAGAAATCAATACTTATATTTATCAAGGATGCTTTAAATTGCTCAAAAGTGATAATAAAGACATTAATAATGTTACAAAGGATTTCTATTTCAGATAAATGCTGTTCTTCTAAACTTTTTATTCATCAAAGAAACCTGAAAAAAATCTACTCAGCTGTTTTCAACATAATCATAATATAAAAATGTTTTTTGACCAGCAAATCAGAATATTAGAATGATTTCTGAAGGATCATATGACTGTAATAATGCTAAAAATTCAGCCTTGAAATCAAAGGAATCAATTACATTTTAAATATATTTAAATAGAAATTAGTTATTTTTAAATAGTAAAAATATTTCAGAATTTTACTGTTTTTGCTGTACTTTGAATCAAATAAATTCAGGCTTGGTGAGCAAAAGAGACTTCTTAAAAAACATTCAAATCTTACTGTTAAAAAACTTTTGACTGGTAGTGTATGTCATAAGTTTAAATAATTAAACTTTTATTTTTCAAAATGCTAAAACTTCATCTCAGAGTTAAAATTGCTACTACCACTACAAAGCTGAAACCCAGTACCGCACTTCTTTTATATACTTGGGACTGTAATATAGGGTAATAATGCTAATTAATAATGCATTGTATAATAATAAATTATACAAAAATGCATAATTATGGTGATACACTTGTGCCTGATAGAACCAACAACAGTATAATAACACAGCTATGTCCTGCACACTATGTCCTGATATAATTCCACCTAGAAAACAGTAGAGGGAGACGTTGAGCTGGTTTTGGTCTTGTGTTTCTGAGTTCATCCAGTTTATTGGAAAGTAAACATACACAAGACACTAACTTAAATACTTATCTGTCTCATCAGCCTGAAAACACATACACACTTGGGAAGAAAGTGGGAATTTGGCTGCCCAACAGAGGGAGCCAAATAAGAGAAAGTGAACAGACTGGAAGGAACAAACAGATCTGCTACACAGCCATGCAAAATTTTGTCTTTAAATAGCAAATGTGAATAATATTTGAAGCTTTGCATGGATATGGAATGAAAAGTTTTAGTAGTTTATTTTTAGTAGTTCACAAGTTCCAAACCTGTATGAGTTTCTTTCTTCTGTTGAACACAAAAGAAGATATGTTGGTAGCCTCTGTCTTGCTTACCAACATACTTCACAATATCTTCTTTTGTGTTCAATAGAAGAAAAAAACTCATACTGGCTTTCAAACATCATTTTGAGGGTGAGCAGATGATGACTTTAGATGAACTATCCCTTTAAATGTGGAATAGCCGTGACTCAATACTGACTGTGTCTTATGAATTACTGTAGTGTTTTGTGGCGGCCTCCTGCTGGCATACGGAGCACCTTGGCATTTCTATTTCAGTTGTAGAGAGTCCTGGTCTCTTCACACAGCTATCCTTTCTGATGGCTGCGGTCACGGCCCCATGCCAGTGACCTACACAACCAGCCGCAAAACTCTGGTTCATTGCTGTTTAAAATGTGGTAGGTCATGCTGTAGAGGCTCATTATAACATTAAGTGCAAAGTAAAGCTGCATTCCAAAAGTACAGCTTCTGGTTTGGACAGTACACAGATTCTAAATATAAATGTAAAAGTCAGCAATAAAACTGGATTGAGTTCAATGCATGCACATCGGCTATAGCAGAAAAGACGTGAATTGCATTGAGATGCAGTGTGAGCTGTAAAATATATATTGGAAAGCAAATTTCATAGCTTAAAAATGTAGATACACTGTTATACCTATTAAAGAATGCAGATCATGTCCAGTGGTTCTGTTGTTAAAAATCAAAATTGGGAAGAAATGTGATCTGTGACACTAACCAGTGAATGATTTATATTGCCACACATGGTTAAAATGTAATCTGCTGATTTTCAGGGATTTTCATGCACAACAGACTATAGGGAATAGTGCAAAACAAAATAACAATAACCAGTAAGCAGCATTTTTGTAGGTGAAAATGCTTTATTAATGAGAGAGGTGAGAGTAGAATGACCAGGCTGGTGCAACCTGACAAAAAGGCAACAGTATGTGAAATAGCCACATGTTACATCAGTACTTTGCTGAGGAACATCTCTGAATACTCATCAAATGTTCATGGGACATCACCAGGTGACCAGTTTTTCCAAGGTTCCCAAGCCCAAGTACCATTCCTGGCTATGGTGGGCACTTCCATAATGAGTCTGAACTCGAACAACCTCTAGGTCTCAAGCCAACAAGTCATGTTTGGGGTTTGGAAGAGATCTAATACAAATGCTCTTATATCAACATGGTCAGATTCTAAGGAAGTTTTCAAGCTCTCTTTACTCCATGTTTTGAGTTCATGCGTACCTAAGTGGATCACAATGCGTTGCATAACAATAACGATGTACTGTTATTAGCTTGTACCACACAACGCACACATTTAAACACAAAATCCAGTTTCTTAATATTTCTTAGGATCCAGGTTAAACGGGTGGGTTCACTGAAACACGGGAGGTGTGGTTTGCAAAGAAATTCGACACTGTGAAAGAAATTGAGCGTGGATTTAAAGAGATGCTGCAGTCTGTCCCATATAGGGGGAACCGAGTCTCCCCGGCACACTAATGATCGTTAAACTGCATTTATGAGCGTGATTACAGATGCTTTGGGATCTATGGATGAGTATTCGCAAAAACATTACTGTCACAACAATTACATTTCTCAGTACTGAAACTTTCAGCAAGTCTGCAGAAAAGCTGAGTGAGCGCTCATTCGCTGGATATTACATCTCAGGTAATCAGCATTCATAAGTATAACTTATTAAAAATAGACTAGTGAAGTCACATCAGTTGTTCTGCATGTGTTGATTCGGCTGACACCTGACAAAAAACTGGTTCAAGGTCTAATAGTATTGTTGTACCTGATCTGTCTCATATCTTTATGTCTTTATGCAGCAGCAAATGAATTGACTGTTTGTTATTTAGCACAGTGTTTTGTGTGTTATGTACAGCTTGGATAATTCTGCGCTATATTTTAATTGTATTTAGACGGCATACGTTAAACTAACGTACAGTATTATTTAAATAAAAAAACTAAAATTGTTTTTAAGCTTGTCAATAGCTGCGTTAGTTGTATTTCGTTCGTTTGAATTGGATCTTTTAAATGAATCGGATCTTTTAAGTGAATCGAAAAATGAATCGTTTTGAACAGTTTGCTCACACGACTCATTCGATCCTCGAATCAACTCAAATGACTCAATGAACCGAGATTCGTGTCTTTCGGACTTGTATAATTCTTAATAAACTGAGAACGGCTTTGTAGTGATTTGTTTCGACTGATGGGCTTAGAAGTACTTTAAAACCAGAACATACGAATTTTAAATAAAAGTGGAAATATGTGTATTCATTGATTTACTGCAGTTTTATCAGGCTACGAAATTGAATACGTTTTGGTAGGCTACATGGTATTTTTAAAAACATCCTAAATCCATTTTGAGATTAGGTGTATTTTTTCTATTGTTTAAAGTGAACTTATATGTAGGTTTGGGTTAAATGTTATGCATTTAAAAGCATGTAAAAGCATATGTATTAGCTTTTAAATTAAGCTGCAACAAACTGAACATGGATACTTAATAGGACTCATAAAAATTAAGCTACACAATACAATTCATACATAAATATATATTTTTTATAATACACAATAACAAAAAGTAATTAAAAGAAATGTAGTAAATCACTTGACAATGTAATTATGCAATGCTGTAAATAAAGAACCGAATCCTTTGCTTTGTGAGTCGAAACAAAAATATCTTAATTCATCTCCAATGTTAAATTTGCTTGTATTGATTTTGATTATGTTTCTTGAATAAGACTCTTTAAAAAATCGGAGACATGTTTAAAATACCCTAATATAATCTTCAATCTTTTTGGCACTTTGTAAGGTTTACACTTACGTCACGGTTTGGTCAGGTACCCGGATGCGAGGCCATATTGGAGATACTCTGATGTAAACAACAGCATGGATTGCAGGGTTAATATTAGCCTAATATTTCATCTACCTGGACGGAAATGATAAGAACAAACATGAATGTTGTCAGAATTCTTGCCTTGGAAATCCTGGTTGAGTTTGGCCAAACACAAACGCCTTTTGTTCCTCAGAGAGTTTTTTGCACTCTTCTGCTTGATTGGTATAACTTTTGGCAGTCTGTAGTACTCCAGATGTTTTCCCGGTCCGACCGATAAGCACAGCCCAAAACATGACAATAATTGACCATTTTCAGCAGCAATAATTAGCCAAATTTGCGAGTTCTCTTCAGCTCAGTGGCATTGTTTAATTTCTTTGCCACCAATTTGGCCGATTGATGGCATGTTGTGAAAACACTCTATGTAAAAACTTTACTGTGTGCAATTTGTACCTATTTGTACCCTCTCTTTATCTGCAAAATTATGTTTCTAGTGGTATCGTCATAGTAATGTTCAAAACGTTAACAAAAGCTTTGATGAATTTTCTGAATTTTCCATCTTTTTCTTTCAAGGCAACCCTTCCCCCATCGCCTTCTCTTTTTGTTCTACCTGTTTTATTTATCAGCTTCATTGCCTAAAAAGCTTTTCCCCTTTCCTTCAGTTACCTGAAGACCCTCAGACGTCATCATCAAAACTCATCCACCATGGGTCACTTAACCTCTGCATTACTGAGGGGTCTCTTTCTCCTTCTGGTGACCCACAGTGTGTTTGCCATGGTGCTGTTTAATGCCACAGATCTTGGCATTCTCTTGGAGAAGTACCTGGATGATGATGGAGACTGGATGGTGGAGAGACAGCGAAGCAAGAGGGCCATCACTGCCAGTGACATGCAAGCAATTCTGGACCTCCACAACAAACTCAGGGGGAAGGTCTACCCACAGGCTTCAAATATGGAATACATGGTAAAACACCTCTACACTACTACAAATGACAGAATATGTTGAATTACACACATTAGGAAGAATTATCCACTCAACTTGTTCTGTGGTTCAGTGATATGTGTACACAATACAACTTTGCAATCAGTTTGTATCATATTTGATACTCATTTAAGGATAAACTATTAATCAGAGGGCAGAATGTATTCAGAAGATTATGTACAACAGATTTCTCAACAGTTTTGATGATGTTGATCATTTAAAGACTTTAGAAATTTATGTGTCAAATTTGATACAGTAAGCTTTACAGGGTTAAGAAGGATAACCTGTAAAATGTGTTGACTGGAGAACAGTATAAATGGTTCTGTCTGATCTTTTGTGAAAAAAGCCTTGAAAAAAAAATGCTAACTCAAGTGTGTAGTTGTTAATTACCTGGTCTTTGTTTGCAAAGTAAATGGTGGGTTTCCAGAGGTTTATGAGTAAAAAAAAAAAAAGAATAAAAAGGGACAAGAGTATTACAGATAATTGGTGTCACTGCAGGATCGAAATAAGGTAACAGAATAATATGCATATTTGAATGTTGCTCACTGAACTTTTTGCTTGCCTAAAGTTTGATGCTTGTGGTATGATCACATCCTGATATCTTTGCTGAAGCAGTGTTATTTTTCAATGAGCTGTTGAACAGAGGACCACACACTTTCAGACGTTCACGGCTAACCATAATGTAGTCTGCATGTAAAGCACATACATTGTTCTGTCTGAAGGATCATTGCTGAAATAGAAGAAATTATTATTCCCATTATTCTACTAGACAGTATGTGAAATGGACAAAGAACCCCTTCAGCGTAAAGTTGACTCATGGATATAAAACTAGCAGAATGTCAGCATCTGAAGTGCTGTAAAACAAATACAGTTAAATATTGTTTCAGAAGCTGTGTTTCCTCATGCTTAGTCGGGCTGGCTTACCACCAAACATTACAAAGCCCTCAGCTCCCAAGAGGTATTAAAGGAATACTTCACTCAAAACTGAACATTTTGTCTTAATTTACACCCTCATGTTGTTGGCACATTCTTCAAAATCTGTCTTTAAAAGAAAGTCAAACAGTTCTGGAACAGCAAAACGGAATTTTCATATTTGGAGAAACAATCGCTTAAAAGCGATAGTTCACCCAAAAATGAAAATTACCCCATGATTTACTCACCCTCAAGCCATCCTAGGTGTATATGACTTTTTTCTTTCAGGCCTCCTGGCTCTTCCAAGCTTTATAGTGGCAGTGAATGGGTGTTGAGATTTTGAAGTCCAATAAAGTGCATCCATCTATCATAAAAAGTGCTCCACATGGCTCTGGGGGCCTTTTGTAGCAAAGCGATGCACATCAATATTTAGAACTTTGTAAACCAGATGATGTAGTATGTAGGCGTAGGCATTAGCGGTAAGAATATACTAGTCTCGCGAGAACAAAGAAAAATAATCTCCTCTTGGTTTATATCAAAATCCTCTGACATTTTTCTTTGCTTCTAATTCATGACTAGTATTTGGTTTTGCTTTCTCCACTGCGCTTCTTTGTTCATCACTGCATTCGTCTACCTCCTATGTCATCCGCTGAAACGCCACTCTCCCATGAATGCGTGTACAACAGTTAGCGGAAGCTAAAGATTACGGTTTATGAAGTTTTAAATATGGATGTTTTTCTTAAACAAACACATCGCTACACTTCACCAGGCCTTTATTAACCCCCTGGAACCATGTGGAGCACTTGTTATGATGGATGGATGAACTTTATTGGACTTCAAAATCTCAACACCCATTCACTGCCATTAGAAAGCTTGGAAGACCAGGACGTTTTTTAATATGTGACCCTGGACCACAAAACCAGTCATAAGGGTCGATTTACATCATCTGACAGCTGAATAAATAGGCTTTCCATTCCATATGGTTTGTTAGGATAGGACAATATTTGGATGAGATATGACTATTTGAAAATATGCAATCTGAGGGTGCAAAAAAATCTAAATACTGAGGAAATCACCTTTAAAGTTGTCCAAATTAAGCTATTAGCAAGGCAGAAATTAGGTTTTGATATATTTATGGTATTAAATTTACAAAATATGTTCATGGAACATCTTTACTTAATATCCTAATGATTTTTGGCATAAAAAAATGTTGCCTATTGCTACATATATATATCTGTGCTACTTAAGACTGGTTTTGTGGTCCAGGGTCACAAAACCAATTCAGATTGTTTTCATCTGAAAGGAGAAAGTCATATACACCTAGGATGGCTTGAGGGTGAGTAAATCATGGGGTAATTTTCATTTTTGGGTGAGCTATCCCTTTAATCTACTGCTGTCTATGATGTCTATGAATTGAAACAAAATAAACTAAATTCTTATGACTGAATAAGGAGCTTGATTTAGTAGCTTTAGAAGAATACATTGCTTAGTTGAATGCTGATTTTAAATGGTCTAGCGAGGAGATAAAAATGGGGCACACTAAACAAACCAGTACCATGAGACTAATACAGTTTACACTCTTAGTTCAGAAAAAGTAAGTGGTGCATGGCTCTCCCGAACACTAAGACCCATTTATATTTCAGCTTTTTAGAAAGATGGGCAGTGGTTTGAGAGATGCCTTGCAGGGTTTGTTAACTGGGTGTCTGGAGTGGAGTTTGGGCAGCTCAGCAGAGTGAGAGTAATAGGAATGGTGTGATGGATGTGGAGACATGGAATGTGATGATGTTCTGCTCCAGCCTCTTATAATACCGGATTCAGAATTCCAGACTACAGTGGGGAAATCGAGCAATCAACAGGCAAATACGCTGTACAGCAGCTGCATTGACTTTACATTTCTCATGTAATACTTTCCCTCTCAAGCTCCTCAGGGACATTGGAAATTTTTCACTTTCTTGGAAAGTGACCAGATGACAAAAAACGTGCAGCTGATGAGGTGTCAAATGAAGTAAACAATAGTGTGTGAAAGAGTGTGAGTGTCTGCACTGACGGGGACGTGTTTTCCTTTACCGGTCCTGTCTAAGTGCGGTCGGATTCTTGGGGGCCTCCCCTACTGAGAACGCTGTACAAACAGAGTCAGTTTACCCTTTTTCATTTACAGATTTTGCAGGGTAGACCAGTCACTGGTGAAAATGTGCAAATCTGCACAATCAGTACTCACTGAGTTTCAATTGTGGTTTAAAAGTGTGTGATTTTCATGATTTAGTACACCTGAAGCCATCGGTATTCATGTGCCAGTCGATTATTTCTGATATTTCTGCTGTTAAATCCTTCAAAAACTGGGTTTATTCACATGAAAATGAGGGATGAATTAAAATGCTGTTATTAAGCTTAACTTGTATTAAATGTAGAATAGTCCTGTATCTCTATAGTATAAAGTCCTGCTTTGATGGGTGACTTAGTAATCCAAGCAGACATCCAGTTGGCAGGTGCTCACTTCAAGGATTAATGTCTCAGGCAATTGTTTCAGCTATTTTAGGGACCTTATTGGGCCAGGTTTACCGCTGGACTGTGCTTTGGGACTTCCTCGGGAAAAAGTGTAACATGTATGGGCAGTGACAGGGCAGATAACTCCCCCGTCACCCCCGCCACAATTCTGGCTCCAGTTTCTCTCCAACCTTGAGTTTTGTATGCTTTCCATTCAAGGTGAAAGTGCTGTTTTACTTTTCCAGAATAATGAGATGTTGTATTAAACAGCAAAATATGGGGCAGATGGACAGGAAAACACATTTGTGAGTGGCCTTAAATGATGTAGCTTGCAACCAAACTAGCAACACAGAGCAGGAACTACAGAAAGACATATGGAGATCATTATTGTGTGTTAATGAATCAGGGCACAAGAAAAATAAACCAAGAGGTCGACCAGAAAGAAACCTAGTTCTTTCTCCAGCCTGTAAGCGCACTTTGTAGGCTAAATGAACTTAAAGAGTTCACCCAAAAATGAAAATTCTGTCATTAAGTACTCATCCTCATGTCGGTCCAAACCTATAAGACCTTTGTTCATCTTCGGAACACAAATCAAGATATTTTTTATGAAATTCTACAGCCTTCTAACCCTGCATAGACAGCAACGCAACTGACGCATTCAAGGCCTAGAAAAGTAGTACGGATAATGTTAAAATAGTCCATCTCTGTTTTATGAAGCTACGAGAATATTTTTGTGTGCAAAATAACAACTTTATTCAACAGTTTCTTCTCTTCCGATGTCACATGGATGATTTCATCCTACCTGATATCATGACAGAAACAGACCTGTGGGAACGTTTTCGTGAGATGCGAAATACGTTCCATTAAGTACATAACTGCAGTTTCCAACAGAAATGTCCACTAGTTTCCAACTAGTCTCCATATGTTTTGCTTTCTGGATGTAACAAGCTTGCTCGGTAGCTCAGCTGGTACGGAATTGGACTTAGGATGTGGAATCCTTGGGTACAAATCCTGTGAAAAACATGATTTACGATGAAAGAGCTGAAAGATGAGAGATCGAAAATCAAGCTAATACAGCATCTCTGTGATTGCGTTGTTAAATCACATTAACTTGTAATAGTTTCCATATACAGTTATGATTACAGCTTCATATGTTTTGCTTTCTGGAAGTAACAGGTTTGCACGGTATCTGCGCTGGTATGGAATTAGACTTATAATGTGGAATCATTTGGTACAAATTCTGTGAAAAACATGATTATGATGAAAGAGCTGAAATCTGAGAAATCGAAAAACAAGCCAAAATGGCATCCTTGCGATTGTGTTTTTACATCACATTCGCTTTTGTTCATACTCTCGGGTAAGTTAAGGTATGGTGCAAATGGTACGTTGTTTTAAAACGTTGTTTGGTGACACGTACAAAACCAATGCCACATAAAACTTACCATATGTACATTCATGTATTTCAGGGAAAAAAAACGAACACTCTTTTAGTGCCACTCAGTGGGCATTTCTGTTGGAAACTGCAGTGGTATGTACTTATTGGAACGTATTTCACATCACTCGAAAAGTTCCCACAGGTACATTTTCGTCATGAGACCAGGTTGATTTTATCGATGTCCTTACTACCTTTCTGGGCCTTGAACGTGTCGGTTGCATTGCTGTTTATGCAGGGTCAGAAAGCTCTCGGATTTCATCAAAAGGTCTTACGGGTTCATTTTTTGGTTAAACTATCTAAACTGACTTACAACAGCCATTGACTTTCACAGGACTAAATTCTTTTTGTTAACCACATTATAAACAGGTCATAATCATAACCACACATACAAAAGATTAGGGATTAAACAGCTTTGTTTCTGCAGCGCTCTACTTGCCACCCATTTCCATCTGAATCTCAGCCATGTCTCTGTGTTTCTTTTAGGTGTGGGACACTGAACTGGAGCGGAGCGCTCAGGAATGGGCCGAGACCTGCCTGTGGGAACATGGCCCGGCTGGTCTGCTGCCTCAGATTGGTCAGAACCTGGGAGTGCACTGGGGAAGGTCTGAATGAGCTTTGGTGTTTTATAGCAATGTGAGCTTATTAGTGAACTCATTGAGTTGAAGTTCTATACACCTGGATTTTAGCTTTATTAATACACTACTGTTCAAAAGTTTGGGGTTATTAATTTTAGCAAAAAATCTTACATATTGTGCCTTTAAAACTAAAGAGGTCTCAAGATAGAGCCATAAGGGACCTCACAGATTTATATGAGCAGCGGCCCCAAATGGCCACAAAACATTAATTTAAGATTAATATTATTATCATTTTAAATAGGTCTCTTGTGCTCACCAAAGCTGAATTTATTTGATAAAAATAAAGCAAAAAATAATATTAAAATGTACTTTTTTTCTGTGTTGACAGATGAATTTTCAGCAGCCATAACTCCAGTCTTCAATGTTACATGATCCTTCAGAAATCATTCTAATATGTTGGTGCTCAGAAAACATTTTGTGTTATTATCAGAGTTAAAAACAGTTGTGCTGTTTAATATTTTTATGTAAACTCTGATGTTTTTTTTCTTGATTCTACTTTTTTAATGATGTATGTATTTACTTTTACTTCTGATCCAGTTAACATATTCAGTAAAAATATTTTGTTCTTTAAAAAAAAACTTCTGACCCCAGAATGCTAGAATGACTAACATGTATTTAAATTAAACTAGCAAAATCCTATATTTACATCAGTCTCAGTGTCAGATGGCACACCCAAAGACCACCCACACGCTGTTCACTAACCGCTTGATGCATATTGCATATAAAACTGGAAATTGCTTTTTAGATCTGGCAAACTGTAATCCGGTTGGCTGGCTTTACACAACTTCGGTCAGTAAGGGCAGACAGTATTTTTTTTTATCAGTCCACCTGGAAATGAAGTCATGTTTACAAAGTACCATACTGATACAGTGAGCAGTTTTGAAGAACGTTTGAAGTTAGTGTCAACAGATCTTTAAAAGATACTGCCACTTGAGAGACTTCATACCAATGGTTTAAGGCACTTTTTAGCAGTTTAACTAGATATCTAGATATCTAAGTAAGTTTGTATTTGTTTAAATGCAGCCTGAGCATAAGAGACTTCTTTTAAAGACTTTAGAAACATAAATAAACCCCAAAATTTTGAACAGTAGTGTACATGTTAGCTAACTTATGTTACATTAGACAATGCATTACATTTAAGCTATTACTAATGATGTTTTTTTTAATGTTCACCTTAGATATCGTCCACCTACGTCTCATGTACAAGCCTGGTATGATGAGGTCAAAGACTACTCGTTCCCATACCCCCAGGAATGTAACCCTCACTGCCCTTTTACATGCAGTGGTCCAGTCTGTACCCACTACACTCAGGTAGATATATAGTAATAACATGCCTCCTAAGCACATCACATGTGTATTTAGCTGCAAACCCATTTATGGATTTGACAGCTCTGAAAACAATTCTGAAGTTGATGGGAAGTCAGTGAAGGAATTTTAATACCAATGTAATATGTGTTCTCGTTCTGGTTGTCAGCACTTCAGCTGCAGCCTTTTTAAATAGTTTGGGGGCTTTTGGAGAACACCAGGCAAGAGAGCATTAAAGCGCTTCAGTCTGCTAGCAGTGAACATGAGTGCCAATATTTGTGCTTTTTGAAAATGATTCTTAGATGTTAGAACGCGGTTGTAATGATTGTAAATCATGAAGTATAGTATGTAATTTTCAAAGCTAGAGGGTGCATATTCAAAACAAACAAAAAAAACAAAGGTATAGTTTGATGATGCCTTAATTGAGACATAAACTCGTGATTCTAAATTCTGTTATAATGCTACTCTGTGTGTTTGTCTACCTGTTTAATAGAACGCATAACATATAAAAGCGTCTTTGGTGTTTTCATGTTTTCTACAACATAAAACCAAAAGTAGTTAAATTCGTATTTCTCTGGGTTTAAACATTCTTGGAAACATTTGGGGTAATGTAAGTACACAAGTTAACAAAATATATAACACTGTTCTAGTGAGTTTTGGATATTTTATTTAAATCTTGGACTTAAAGAGGTCTCAAGATAGAGTCTTGAGGATCGTCACAAGTTCTGAGCACAGTATCTGAGCAGTGACCCCAAATGGCCACCAAACATTTTTAGTACTGAACAGGTAAAGACCAAGCCACCAAACATTTAAAGCCTAATTTACTGTAAAAATTCACCTTTTAGCAGGAAATATAGCAAATCGTATGGATATTGGAATCATATGGATTACTGTGTGTGTTCTTTTTGAACTTGGGTGCATTATATGGACAAGACTCATGCAAAAAGATTTGAATATAGCGCAATATATATTTATTCCATAAACTCTTGATTCTGAGACATAAACTTGTGATTCTGAGACAAACTCAGTAGTCTGAGACATAAACTTGTGATTCTAAGACATAAACTCGCAATTCTGAGACAAACTCGCAAGTCTGAGACAAACTCACAATTCTGAGACAAACTCGTAATTCTGAGTCAAACTCGCAATTCTGAGACAAGAACTCACAATTATGAGACATAAACTTGCAAATCTGAAGCACAAACTCGCAGTTCTGAGACAAACTTGCAATTCTGAGACAAACTCACGAGATTGAGACAAACTCGCAATTCTGAGACAAAAACACAACTCTGAGACATAAACTCGCAAATCTTAAACACAAACTCGCGATTCTGAGACATAAACTTGGAATTCTGAGACATAAACTCGCGATTCTGAGACATAAACTTGTGATTCTGAGACATAAACTTGTGATTCTGAGACATAAACTTGTGATTCTGAGACATAAACTCGTGATTCTGAGACATAAACTTGCGATTCTGCGACATAAACTCGTGATTCTGTGACATAAACTCGTGATTCTGCAACATAAACTCATGATTCTGAGACATAAACTCGTGATTCAGAGGCATAAACTCGTGATTCTGAGACATGAACTTGCGATTCTGAGACAAACTCGCAATTCTGCGACATAAACTCGTGATTCTGTGACATAAACTTGCGATTCTGAGACAAACTCGCAATTCTGCGACATAAACTCGTGATTCTGCGACATAAACTTGCGATTCTGAGACAAAAACTCACAGTTCTGAGACAAACTCGCAATTGTGTTATAAAGTCAAAATTGCAAGAGCGAGACATAAACTCGCAATTCTGAGACACTCGCAATTCTGAAAAATAAACTTGAATTACTGAGAAATAAAGTCTTTATAACACAATTGTGAGTTAAGTCAGAAATGTGAGATATAAACTCGCAATTATGAGAACCTATCAGTCTTTTTTCCCCCTCAAAACTGGACTTTAAAACTTGCAGTTGGGAGTTTATATCACAATTCTGAGAAAAAAAAAGTCAGAATTGCAAGATATAAACTCGCAACTGCAAGAAAAAAAATAGAATTGCAATTGCTACTTTATTTCTCACAATTGTAAGTTTATATCGTCTGTGGAAGCAAAACAAGGCCGCTGGAAAGATTGCTAATGAGAGATGAGTGCGACACACAGCTCGAAAGCAAACAAGCTCTTTTCGCTCTTTCCGGTCACATGTATGTGGGGTAAAGCAGTGCAGTGCAGTACTAGATACATTTGCATGTGTTGAAAATTCTGTTATAATGCTACTTTGTGTGTTATAACATATACAAGCATCTATGGTGTTTCCATGTTTTCTACAACACAAAACCAGAAGTAGTTAAATTCTTATTTCTCTGGATTTAACGTTCTTAGAAACATTTAGGGTAATGTAAGTACACAAGTCAACAAAATATATAACACTAGTGTTCTAGTGGGTTTTTGATATTTTAATCAAAAAATCTTGGACTTAAAGAGGTCTCAAGATAGAGCCTTGAGGGACCTCACAAGTTTATCTGAGCAGTGACCCCAGATGGCCACAAAATATTTATAGTACTGAACAGGAAAAGACCAAACCCAACCCACCAAACATTTAAAGCCTAGTTTACCTTTTAGCAGGAAATATAGCAAATCATATAGATATTGAAGTCATATGGACTACTGTGTGTGTTCTTTTTCAACTTGGGTCCATTATATGGACAAGACCCATGCAAAATGATTTGAATATAGCACATATTCCTAGTGTTAAAGATAATGCAAGACAATTAAAGAATAGATTTATTTTAGGCAGTTGTAACTGACTGTTTTTCCTACTTCCTGATTCCAGCTTGTTTGGGCAACTAGTAGTCGAATTGGCTGTGCGATCAATGTGTGCTACAACATGAATGTGTGGGGCCAGATCTGGGCGAAAGCTGTTTATCTTGTGTGCAACTACTCACCAAAGTGAGTTACTTATTCATTACTCTTCATCTATTATTCAATTCTGCACCCATTCTCACTCATTTATATTATGATGGCTTGTCAATCTTGTCTGTCCTTGTGTGTGTTTCGTCCTGTGCAGAGGTAACTGGTGGGGATATGCCCCATATAAGCACGGCACCCCTTGCTCCGCCTGTCCACCAAGCTATGGAGGAATGTGTAGAGAAAACCTCTGTTATAAAGGTTTGTTATGAGCTTTTATTGCAGTAGCTTTAAACATTATCCATTATCATTATTCATACACTACTGTTCAAAGGTTTGGGGTCAGTGTGGTTTTTTTAAGGCTTTTATTCAGTATATTAAAATAAAAAACAGTTTTTGATTGTAGCAATATATGAAGAAAATATTACTGTTTCACTGTATGTTTGATCACATAAATTAGCAATAACTTGATCCAGGCAAAATGTACGACTGCTCATTTCTCTGTTTCACTTTCAGGTGACGGATCAAATAGACAAAGTCCACGCGAGGAAACAGACGAAAGAAATTCTATAGAACCAGAGGCCCCTCATAGCCCTGGGCCCCGTTTACAGGCCCCAAGTCCAACCAGACGCCCAAACGCAGTTGTGAGCAAAGAGCAGATGTGTAAGCTGTTTATACTTTCCAGTGTCATGAAATAAAAGATGTACTTGGAAAAACAACTCATTTTTAATCTAAAAATTAATTTTCTATGACTGCACACAAAAATTGCTTGCACGCAAACATATTTCTGTTTAACTCTGATTGTTTTGATGTTCACCAGGCATGGATTTGTCGATGAGTTTTTTTTTTCAAACATATATTTAATGTTGCAAGTCACTTTTGTGCAGCAGGGAGGTTTTTTTGTTCTCATAATGGTGATCTCCCTGCTGAGTGTGTTTGCTTTGGGGACGATGAATACTTGTGGGTTTTAAATTGCTTCCTTTGCTGAAAGCGGGTTTGGACTGAAAGCTGAGATCTCCTGCTGTTGGCCACCATGAGCTCCTGCTGGAATTCCACAGCTTGCTTTTACAGAACTGCAGGAACAGAGCTGTGCATTTCTGCACTATGCAGCATATCTAAACATAAATGAACCACCTGTGTTTTATTCTGCTTTGTTGCGCAGCCCAGATTGTGACATGTGACACAAAGCTAAGAGACCAGTGTAAAGGCACCACATGCAATAGGTATGATTAAAAAGAATGTGCCATGTACGTCAAATAGGCCATTTCCATTACAATAATAATAATTACAATTTTCACACCAGTTACTGCAATTACTTTTTCCAAATTATTATTTTTTTCCATCTGTAAAGGTACGAGTGTCCTGCTGGTTGTTTAGGCAGTATGGCAAAAGTGGTTGGAACAGTGTATTATGACATGGTAAGCCTGGCATAAAGATTTTTTTTCAGTTTTTCCTGTCACGTACAGTCTAAACTTTTCATACTGACAATATCTTCGCCCTTCAGCAATCCAGTATTTGCCGGGCAGGCATTCATTACGGTGTCATTGACAATGATGGAGGCTGGATGGATGTCACAAGACAAGGCAGAAAGGACTTCTTCATCAAATCATACAAAAATGGGCTTCAGTCCCTTGGGTAAGCAATCTGTTCGAGATTGACTTTCATCCGCGGTAGAGACAACTCCATCTAACTTGATGAAAATGTTACAGGAAATACCAGAGTGCCAATGCCTTCACAGTATCCAAAGTGACAGGTAAATGACAGTTTTGAATATATTACATGGTTCTCTGTGATACTTGATTTTGATTGGTCAATTGTGTCATTTAACAGTCAAATATTTTATATAATGGTTAAACTATGTTTTACTTTGGCAACAAATGCCCTACATCATGGCTAAGCTAGTTTCACAACTCCTTGTATCATTGTGCATTTTATTCTGCTGTATTAAAATAATTTACATTTAAATCAGTATTTCATGTCCATCCATATAAAGTACATTACCATTCAATAGTTTGGGGTTGGTAGGATTTTTTGGAAAAAAGTCTACGAAAACAATGTCATTTTCTCACAATTCTGACTCTTTTTTCATTTGCAGTTTTTTCATTTTTTTCATTTCAATTGCAATTCTGAGAAGTAAAATCATAATTGCGACATATAAACATACAATTCTGACTTTTTTTCTCAGAATTGCGAGTTTGTATCTGCAATTGTGATTTTTTTTCAAATGTTTTTTTTTTTTCTTTTTTTTTTTTATAACTCGCAATTACGTGTTGTAAAGTCAGAATTGCAAGATGTAAACTGGCAATTCTGAGAACATATCAGATCCATATCAGGCCGCAATTGCGAGTTTATATCTCACAGCTTGGAGAAAAAAAATCTGAATTACGATATATAAACTCACACTCACAAAAGTCAGAATTTCAGTTTAAATCTTGCAATTCTGACTTTATATCTCGCAGTTCTGACTTTATAACTCGCAAATGTGAGTTTAATTATGCAATTCTGAGAAAAAAGTCAAAACTGTTTTTATATTGCAGTTCTTACTTTATTACTCGTAATTGTTTATATCATGCAATTCTGAAAAAGAAGTCAGAATTGTGAGTTTTTATCTCACAACTCTTGCTTTATTTCTCACAGTTCTGACTTTATAACTCACAATTGTGAGTTTATACCATGCATTTCTGAGGAAAAAGAGTTTTTATATTGCAATTCTTACTTTATTTCTTGTAATTGTGTTTATGTTTATTGTTAGTTCATGCAGTTCTGAGAAAAAAGTCGTAATTGGAAGTTTTTATCACTCAATTCATTATATCACGCATTCTGACATTATATCGCACAATACTGACTTAGTAACTTACAGTTCTGAGATTAAAAAGTCAGAATTGTGAGATAAAAAGTCACAATAACCTTTTTTTTAATTCAGTGGTGGAAATGGGCTTCCATAGAAGTCTCTTAACTCACCAAGGCTGCATTTATTTAATCAAGAATATATTTCATTATAAATAAATAAATAAATAAATACAACATATAAATACTGTGAAATATTAAAATTTAAAATATAATATCTTCTAATTAAATACATGGCAAATGAGAATTTTTAACATCATTACTCCAATCACGTGATTCACTACCACACGATCCTTCAGAAATCATTTTACTATGCTGATCTGATGTTCAACAAACATTTCTTATTCTTATTATTAATTTTTAACTACTTATTGTTATGTTGAAAACAGCTGTCCTGCTGTATATATTTGTGGAAAACATGTTTTTTAGGATTTTTTGATGAATAAAAAGTAAATAAAAACAGTATTTATTTAAAGTAAAATATTCTTATAACATTATAAATGTCTGTACTGTCACTCCTGATCAGTTTAATGCACTCTTGCTAAGCTATTGTATATATTTGCTAGGCAGCTACAATATATGGTTGTTATCGCAATATAAGCCCTGACAACCGTGATCACAACCCCGATGCAAAACAGAGAGCTCTTGTATCATCCTGTAGTTGTTACATACAGTACCTTTACTATTCGTTTCATCATCTTTCCTTTCAGTAAAAGTTATCACATGTGAGACTACTGTTTCTGCGCTGTGCCCTTACCAAAAGCCTACAAGACATTGTCCAAGGTAAAACTCGATCTGTAATGAACCAAACCTCCAGGTGAAATTATCTCACCTGTTTTGAAACAAAACTTGCCAACAGCATTTGAAACTATTATTACATTGTCCAAAAACACTAAATCTTTCAACATTTTCTTCCCACAAGGATTTACTGTCCTCGAAACTGCCTGCAAGAAAACCCCCACCTTTCGCGAGTCATCGGCACCAAAATTTATTCAGATGTAAGCTTTTTTTTATTACTCAAAATCGAACTCAAAGCAAGAAGATTGCTGGCCCACCAAAGACTTAATTTTAAATTCAAATTTGTTTTGCAGAAATCTAGTATATGCAGATCTGCAATTCACGCCGGCGTTTTAAGCAACGAATCAGGTGGTTATGTTGACGTGATGCCCACAGACAACAGGAATCTGTACATTTCTTCACACCAGAATGGCATTGTCTCAGAAAGGTAGGTTTTATCCCTAAACTGGCCCGTGTGGAGCCGGTGTAAGGCGGAGTATGGGGCAGCCTGTCGCTCCTTAAGCTTTTAAAATCACAGGCCTTTATTAATAAAGCTGATTAGGGGAGAGCCGTACCAGTGGTTCCACTCCAAGCGTGGTAGAGTAAACTCACTACGAAGGCATGGTAGACAATTACGCAAATTAACAATGGCTTGTAAAGACAAAATGAACATAGCCATCCCATCAAATATCGTAAACATCTTCTTACACTAAATAAGCTTTTCACCATTATGAACACAATTATGTGTAAGGGTTGGGAGGCATTGCTTATTTATCTTGTGTGTTCTCTCACAGCCTGCAGAACCCCGCGGGAGGCAAGGCATTCAGAGTATTCGCCGTTATTTGAGCGTGTGCTGAAATCGCGGTCACTCATCAACTCGTTCTGTTGATTAGGCTGTAATAGTGGCCATTGTGAGGCCTTTTCTGCGCTAACCAGCCTATACTGTATTTTCTTTCACACGAATGTTGACTGAACTAAGTATTTGCTATATAGATGGAGACCCTTTCCAATGCATCTAGCTGATTAGCCATTGTATTGCCTAAAAAGCATGTAATTAGAGGATCATTCAGGGAATATCGTGTCTGTATTGCAGAGAAAAAAGCACTTAAGGAGTTTTAATCTTTCGTTATTGTCGTAAAGAACATTTTAGAGACTGTTACGGCTTTTTAGTTTCATTACATGTTGAGGAAGTTCTCACTCATTTTAGATTTATTTTCTTTTATTTATTTTTTATGTATTTTTTTTGCTTTAGGGCAAGAAAGGACTGCTGATAAGGTTTTGAGAGGGTTTTTTTGCAGATTATTTTGATGATAATTAAGAATGTGGGTATAATCCTGCAGGGCAGGAGATTACATCTAAAAACATCCAACTAAACATAATATGAAACGTCCACATCGTTAAACACTTGTAAATAGCTTGTCGTGAATAACTTGTCTCTAGTATTAAAGAGATGGTTCACTCAAAAATGAAAATTCTGTCATTAATTACTCACCCTCTTGTCGTTCCAAACCTGTAGGAGCTTTGTTCATCTTTGGAACACAAATTAACATATTTTTGATTAAATCTAAGAGCTTTCTGACCCTGCATAGACGGCAATGCTTCTGACACGTTCAAGGCCCAGAAAGGTAGTAAGGACATTGGACTTTATTCAACAGTTTCTTCTTTTCTGTGTCAGTCAGCATGCGTACCACGTCGTGTTCCTAAGATGAACTAAGTTCTTACTGGTTTGGAACAATATTAACCCTTGTGCATCAATTTAAAAAAGTAATAGGTCCTTAGTGGGCAAAAATTAAAAATTGTCCATGTCAATAAAAAAGGGAAAGGAGAAGTGCACATCCAGAACAAAAATTTACAGATGATGTACTCACCTCCTTGTCATCCAAGATGTTCATGTCTTTCTTTCTTCAGTAGTAAAGAAATTATGTTTTTTGAGGAAAACATTTCAGCATTTTTCTCCATATTATGGACTGATATGGTGCCCTGAGTTTGAACTTCCAAAATGCAGTTTAAATGCAGCTTCAAACGATCCCAGTTGCGGTTGTTAAAGATCCCAGCCGAAGAAGGGTCTTATCTAGCTAAATGATCGGTTGTTTTCACAAAAATAATACAACTTATATACTTTTTAATGTCAAACGCTTGTCTTGTCTTACTCTGCCTGAACTCTGTTTTTTTCTGGTTCGTGATAGTTAGGGTATGTCGAAAAACTCCCATCTCATGTTCTCCCTCAACTTCAAAATCGCCCTATATCACTGCTTTGCCTTTTTTGTTAAGGGAGTTTGATCTTCTTTACATGTTCACTTTGCAAAAACTAGGTGGGAACTTCTGCAGCGATGTAGGATTATTTTGAAATGATTTTTGAAGTTGAGGGAGAATTGGAGTTTTTCAACATACCCTAACTGTCAGACGAGTGTTTGAGATTAAAAAGTATTTATATTGTATTTTTAAAATGAAAATAACCAATCGTTTCGCTAGATCGTTTACAACCGCATTTGGGATCGTTTGAAGCCACTTTAAACTGCATTTTGGAAGTTCAAACTCGGGGCACCATAGCAGTCCATTATATGGAGAAAAATGCAGAAATGTTTTCCTCAAAAATCATAATTTCTTTACGACTGAAGAAAGAAAGACATGAACGTCTTGGATGACAAGGGGGTGAGTACATTATCTGTAAATTTTTGTACTGGAAGTGGACTTCTCCTTTAAGCTTCCCAAGACTTAAGTTTGGTCTCATTTTAAAGAATACCAGTGGCATATTATTGTTGAAGTAAAAAAAAGTTTAAAAAGTCAAACCAAAAAAGTTATAGAGATTTAAGTTTATAAAAAAGCTTTATGAACAATATTTCAGATAAAATATATATTTTATGAAACATGTTAAACTCTAAACTTGCTAGAAAATCAAAGCCATAAATCTAAAGTTGTGTTCCAAATTTGAGGTTGATAACTCAAAAAAAGAGCTTTCAGTAAGATTTAGTTTGGGCACAGTACCAGATTTTCCGCATTAGATGCCAGCAAAACTGGATTTGTGATTTGCAGTTTTTCCCTCTCAAATATTACAAGAAAACACATGCACAAACTCAAAATTTATTTTTTTATGACACGCATACAAACCACACTCTGACATCCATACCAATACACCCATACAATTATAGCTGCATTATTTATCCAATTGGCTCTATAATATGCAGAAGCAGAAAACAGGAATAAAGCGAGTATTTGCTTTATTGGCCAAATCTGAAAAAATGGCACCACCTGGTAAAAAAGGTAAAAATCTAATTTTGAAGCCTTGCCAACATAATGAAAGTCTGTTAACAAAAATTGCGTAATTTTACAGTTAAATGGCACTGTGATTAAAAATAGCAGTTTCAATCAGTTTCAGTGGGGACGTGTTTGTTTATTAAAGGAAATGGGGGTGAATTAATACAATTACAATAAAAATACACACCTGTGCAAAAATGAATGCACCTGGCCATAGCACAGGAAAAATCATCCAAAAAAACCCAAAACTGAAATGGACAACAGTTTCCAAAAGGACGCACAAGGGTTAATAACTGAATTTTCCTTTTTGGGTGTACTATCCCTTTAATTGTAATGAGGTGCTGTATTCATGGGTATACTGTACTGTCTCAGAAAAGTGAGTGTATTATCATTTAATGATTTTGTAGGTTTTCAAAAACTTTTATATTATGTCTGAATGAATTTGAGGTGCTTTTTGTAATTCCTTAAAGGGATATTTCACCCAAAAATGAAAATTCTGTTATAATTTACTCAACCTAAAGTTGTTACACACCAGTTTGAATTTCTTTCTTTTGCCAAACACAGAAGATAGGTAAGCAAACAGTTGACGTTAGCCATTGACTTCTATGGAGAAAAAATACAATAGCTTCCCTTACCTGTTTGGCTACCCACGTTCTTCAAAATAACTTTAAGGTAAGTAAATGATGATAGAATTTTTGGGCGAACTATCCCTGTAAGGCAGTGGTTGTCAACTTGTTTGGTCGCAAAAAACAAAAAAAGTAGCAGGTCTGTTCTGATATGGAAAACACTAACCATATTATTCTGCATTGGATAGCTAAATAAATAAGCATATAAACTTTTGAAACAGAGGGGGAATGTGTATATTTTGTTGTTGATATAAAAGACTGTGCATCCTCAGCTAACACGGAATGTTCTCAAAACTATGACTGACGTCCTGGAAAGGTTCTCTCAAAGTTAACAGTACTGGAAAAACATATAATGTTCGTTCAGACTAATCTCATGACGAAAACGTACCTGCAGGAACGTTTTTGCAAGATGCGAAATATGTACCACTATGTATGTTTTGTGGCATGTTCGATGTGGAATGTTCACTGAGTGGCACTAAAATATTCGGTTTTCATTTTTTTTTTCCCAGAACAGCTGAACATACATATGTATGTTTATATGACATTAGTTTTGTATGCATCACCGCAGTTCTGACTTGAAGTGTCTATTACGTGGAGCTATAACTCTAATGACGTTTTAAAATAACATATCATCTGCACTACACCTAAACCTACTCGATAGTATGAACAAAAGCGAACGTGACATGAAAATGCAATTGCATGTCGTTTAAGCTTGTTTTTCAGTGTCTAATCTTTCAGCTCTTTTATCGTGAGTCATTTTTTCATGGGATTCGTACAAATTCTGTGCCGGCTGAGCTACCGAGCAAGCTTGTTACATCTGGAAAGCGAAACATAGAGATGTAATCATAACTGTGTGCAAAAACAGTTACATTATGCAGTGATGTGTACTTATTGGTATGTATTTTGTGTCTTGCATGAAAGTTCCCACAGGTACGTTTTTGTCATGAGATCAGGTAGGTTTAACAATGTTTAACATTAGCACAAAGGCGTTATCTATACATTGCTTATGGCATCTTTTATTTCTGAAACATTTGAGTTGGATGTTTGTCTTACTTATTTTAAAAGTTACTACTTGTTTCAGAACGTTCAGACTATTTTTAGTTATGCAAATACAGCTCTTTTACAGATAATTTACGGATAATGTACTCACCCCCTTGTCATCCAAGATATTCATGTCTTTCTTTCTTCAGTGGTAAAGAAATTATGTTTTTTGAGGAAAACATTTCAGGATTTTTCTCCATATAATGGACTGATATGGTGCCCCCAGTATGAATTTCCAAAGCGAAGTTTAAATGCAGCTTCAAACGATGCTAGATGTGGCTGTAAACGATCCCAGCTGAGGAAGAAGGGTCTTATCAAGCGAAACGATCGGTTCTTTTCATAAAAATAACACAATATATATACTTTTTAATGTCAAATGCTCGTCTTGTCTTTTCTTCCCGAACTCTGTTTTTGTTCCGGTTCATGACAGTTAGGGTATGTCGAAAAACTCCTATCTCATGTTCTCCCTCAACTTCAAAATCATCATGTATCGCTGTTTTATCTTTTTTGTTAAGGGTGTTTGATCTTCTTTGTATGTTCACTTTGCAAAGACTGGGTCAGAAGTTCTGCAGCAATGTAGGATGATTTTGAAATCAGTTGAGGGAGAAAATACGATTGGAGATTTTCGACATACCCCAACTGTCTTGAGCAAGAATACACAGAGTTCAAGGAGTGCAAGGCAAGACGAGCGTTTGATATTAAAAAGCATATAAATTGTATTATTTTTATGAAAATAACCGATTGTTTTGCTAGATAAGACCCTTCTTCCTCAGCTGGGATCGTTTACAGCCACATCTAGCATCGTTTGAAGCTGCATTTAAACTTCGCTTTGGAAGTTCAAAATTGGGGCACCATATCAGTCCATTATATGGAGAAAAATGCAGAAATTTTTTCCTCAACAAAACATAATTTCTTTACAACTGAAGAAAGAAAGATATGAACATCTTGGATGACAAGGGGGTGAGTACATTATCTGTAAATAGTTGTTCTGGAAGTGGACTTCTCCTTTAAAGGAATAGTTCACCAAAAATGAAAATTCTGGCTTTAAGTACTCACCCTCATGTTATTCCAAACCCGTAAGACCTTCGTTCATCTTCGGAACACAAATTAAGATATTTTTGATGTAGTCTGAAAGCTTTCTACCACATCTACCATGTTCAAGGCCCAGAAAGGTTGTAAGGACATCGATAAAATAGTCCATATGACATCAGTGGTTTAACTTTAGTGTTATGAAGCTACAAGAATACTTTTTGTTTATTACTTTATTCAACTAGTTTTATCTTCTGTGTCAGTCTACAGTGTGTGTTCATAAGAGTACCACGACTTTGCTGTCACATGGACTATTTTAACAAAGTCCTTACTACCTTTCTTAGCCATGAACATGTCAGTTGCATTGCTGTCTATGCAGGAAGAAAGATTTAATAAAAAAATATCTTAATTTGTTTTGAAGATGAACGAGGTCTTACGGGTACTGGAACGACATAATGGTAAATAATTATTGACAAAATTTTTATTTTTGGATGACCTATCCCTTTAAATGGGAAAAATTATGTCTGATGCTTCAATGTCTTTGAATCAGACATAACATATGTCAAAAAGGTTTCGATTGGCACTTTACACTGTCCTTCCCAATGTCACAATGTCTGTTATAATAGCCTAATGTATGCATATGATTGTATATATTTGTTTTCTACCTCACATTGTTTAAAAACATTTTACAATAAACTTCATTAATAACTCTCAATGTATCATGTTTTTTTAAAGTGAAAATATAGTGTGTATTTTTTCATTTTTTTCCTTTGGAAACTCTGGACTGGCACAATGCACGGACTACACAAAGTATTGAGGCCATCTGTCTTGCAATGAAAACCAGATGGAATAATTTTCAGTGTTTACTGCTCTCTCACCCTCAACGTAACAGCTAAAACAATTCCCTTATGGATTATAGAATCATTTTATTGAGCAACACACTTGCACATTACTTTCATTCATTCAGGTTGATAGATGCTGTAGATAACTACTAAACCAGGAGCTCCTAGTGAATATTAAATACCTACAGTTCAAGACACCTCAGGTCATCTGTTAAATAACTTGTTTATTAGTTAGAAGTCCACTTTGTCAATGCAGCCTGTCAAATTTCAGGCCTGCCACAATTGCAGTCTGCTATGCTGTAGAAAGCCAATATTTATGGTTAATGTCCAAAACATTACTCTCCATCCAGGTTGTGTTCCACCTGGACGCCTGCAGTCCAGAAACACAACTTGAGTGTAATTACCAGCCAGCCACACTGACATCATAACAAAACAGAGTAATGCAGGGTGACTGCCACACTAACATATGTTTATATTATAAAGTGCCACTAACATATAATGACACAGTTTCAACACCTTGATAAATAACTTTGCCTGTTTATTGGAGTTTGGTGCCTTTGGATGGAAATTACTCAAAAAAGCAATAACGTAGGACGTGGAAATATTACTGTCGCCGCTGCTTTCTTACAGCATAATCGACAATGTAAAAAACAGAGGGCAATAACCACTTTATTTAAGGAAAATGGGCAACACAAAGTTTATGCTCAGCTAGTCTTTTCAGCTTTCAGGTTATTGAACCTGATGGAGCTCAGTTGAAAGGCAAGGTCTTTTCTTATGTATTTACAAATATTTACGTCTACTGCACAATTACTCGCCTTCATGTCGTTCCAAACCCTTAAGACCTTCATTCATCTTTGTAACACAAATTAAGGTATTATGGGTTTGGAGCGATATGAGGGTGAGTAAATAATAACAGAATTTTTGGGTGAACTATTTCTTTAATCAACTACTGAAACACATTCATTGTTTGTACTGGTTTAGAACCTCTTTTGCTGCCTTAAAGGGATAGCGTACTCAAAAATGAAAATCAGCCCATTACTTACCCTCCAGGCATCCTAGGTGTTTATGGCTTCCTTCTTTCAAATGAACGCAATCTGAGTTATATTAAAAATTATCCTTCTAAGCTGTAGAATGGCATGGGCGGGTGTTTCTCTTCATCAGTCCAAAACAAGTCCAATAAAGTGCATAATAAAAAGTACCTCACATGGCTTTGAGGGGTGAATAAAGGCCTCCTGTACACTGTAAAAAATAAAAACACAATTTGTTGAGTCATCTTAAAATAATTTGTTACCCTGCTGCCTTTAATTTCAGTCAACTAAAATAAGTTTATTCAACTTGAAATGTTAAGTTGTACTAAGTAACAACTTATATATTTGTGTTTGCTAAACCTAACAGATGGGTAAGTAACTCAGCTGCCTTAAAATTTTAAGTTGATTCAACTCAAATATCTAAGTTGTCACTTAGTATAATTTAACATTTCAAGTTGAATAAACTGTTTTGAGTTGACTGAACTTAAAATTTTAAGGCAGCCAGGTTACAAATTATTTTAAGTTGACTCAACAAATTGTTTTTACAGTGTATAGCAAATCTATGCATTTTTGTAAGAAAAATATCCACATTTAAAACATAATAATCGTTTTACTCTAGTTGGCGCCAACTGGTCATACACAGAAGCCTTCCTGGGCGGATGACGTAGGACGTATGTGTTGTGCTCAGAAATGACGAACGTGAACGCGCCATGGAGAGAGGTAAACACAGCACCGGTCAGGAATTAGAAGTACAAAACGAAGTTTTGTAAAGAAAAATGTTGGAGCATTTTGATATAAGCCGAGAGGAGACCTCCTTTGCTTCTGTAAACAAACTTTGGTTTGTGTGAGACTCACCGGCGACTCATCCGCGTGGAAAAGCTTCCGTGTACGACCAGTTGGCGCAAGCTAGATTAAAGTGATTATTACCTTTTAAATATGGATATTTTTCTTACAAAAACGCATCGATTCACTACAGGAGACCTTTATTCACCCTCCAGTGGCATGTGAGGCACGTTTTATTATGGGTGGATGCACTTTATTAGACTTGTTTTGGACTGATGACAAGAAACACCCGCCCATGCCATTCTAAAGCTTGGAAGAGCCAGGATAATTTTTAATATAACACTGTTTGGATTCATCTGAAAGAAGGAAGTCATATACACCTAGTATGCCTGGAGGATGAGTAAATAATGGACTCATTATTGATATAGATTAAACAAGATGCTGGAAACATTCTTCAGAGATTTTGTCAATATTGACATGAGAGCATCACACAGTTGCTGCAGATTTTACGTTCAAGAAATCAGTTTTGGAAGATTTTAGGGTTGTGACATGCCGTATTTTGACTGTGGTCGTGTACATGATCAGCAACAACACTCAGGTAAGGCTGTGGTGTTCAAAACGATGCTCAGTTGGTACTAAAGGTCCCAAAGTGTACAAAAATACATATATATTTCCACATCGTTACACTACCACCAGCCTGAACTGTTGATACGGCTGGATCGATCTATGCTTTCATGTTTCATGACTTAGCAGAGCAGGCAACTTTTTCCAATCTTCTATTGACCAATTTTGGTGAGCCTGTGCAAACTGTGGCCTCAGTTTACTGTTCTTAGCTGATATGAGTGGTGCCGGTGTGGTTTTCTGCTGTTGTAGTCAATCTGCTTCGAGGTTCGATGGGTTGTGTGTTCAGAGATGCTCTTATACTGTACCTCAGTTTTAATAACTGGTTGTTTGACTGTTGTTTTTCTTTCAGATCGAACCAGTCAGGCCATTCTCCTCTGACCTCTGGCATCAACAAGGCATTTTTGCCCACAGAACTGCTGAATATTATCTCTTTTTCTGACCATTCTCTGTGAATCCTAGAGATGGCTGTGTGGAAATCCCAGTAGATCAGCAGTTTTTGAAATATTCAGACAACAACCATGCCATGTTCAAAGTCACTTAAATCAACTTTTTACCCATTCTGATGCTCATTTTGAACTTCAGCAGATTATCTTGAGCATGTCTATGTGCACTCTAAAAAATGCTGGTTTAAAAACAACTCAAATTGGGTTATTTGGCAACCCAGCTTTGGGTAAATATTGGACAGAGCACATGCTTTGACCCAGCTGATTGGGTTAAATGTTTCTACCCAACATGCTGGGTTGTTTTATATAATTAAAAATCATACACAGAATTATAGGCAACAGCAATAATCAAAAGATGAACATGTATTATTAAGCAAGAACACCCATGAAAAATATATAAGACAAATTGAATTTATTTGAGTGAATGTACTGTAAAAACAATTTGTTGAGTCAACTTAAAAAAATTTGTAACCTGGCTGCCTTAAAATTTTAAGTTCAGTCAACTCCAAAAAATCCATGAACTTGAAATGTTAAATTATACTAAGTGACAACTTAGATATTTGATTTGATTTAACTTAAAATTTTAAGGCAGCTGGGTTACTTACCCATCTGTTAAGTTTAGCAAACACAAATATCTAAGTTGTTACTTGAGAACCCTATTTAAATTGCTCAATTTCTTCTTCTCCAAAATGAATTACATTTTTGAGGGACTAAACATGCTTGAATATCATCAGATTGCGCAAACCAAAAGTGGTGAAAATTTACATCTGATATGGGTTTCAGAAGTGGGTGTGGCAAAATGGCTTGATAGCGCCACCTATAAAATTTCAACGAAGTACCCCTCGAGCTGGGTGTTTCACATACATGTACGAAATTTGGTAGACACATGTAACACACCAATACTTACAAAAGAGTCCTCCAGTATGAAGTCCAAAACCCAACAGGAAGTCTGTTATTTAGAATTTTCTCTGCAAATGTTGTGCCATTTTTGCCACTTTCAGGCATTGTTTTTTAAATGAACTCCTCCTAGAGATTTAAACAGATCAACACCAAATTTGGTCAGTGTAATCTAAACCCCTTTGTGATGTTAAATTGCGAAGATCTTGATAAGAGTCCTGTCCTGAACAAATGCCCATGCCCATATTCAATTGTAGTCATAGCGCGACCTGCTGGCAACAGGAAGTGCCATGTTTTACACTTTAACGAACTCCTCCTAGAGATTTATTGACATCAACGTTATATTTGGTCAGTCTAATCTAAAAGCCTTTGCGATGTTAAATCGCGAAGATCTGGAGTTTTTGTTGAAGGGCGTGTCCGTGGCGGCCTGACAAAGTTCAATGTTTCACCATGAAAATAGAAGTTGTTGTAACTCAGCCATACAATGTCCGATCAGCCCCAAGCTTCACACATTTGATAAAAGTCGTGGCTTGAACACATTTAAAAGCGAATATTCCATAATAATCATAGTGCCACGTGCTGGCAACAGGAAATTACTTGAATCTTCATTTTCTCCAGATATCAGAGCCATTGATGACACAGTGGATTAGTTTTGTTTTGGATGGTAACATGCCACCGAATACCCAAAAATGGAAGAGAGGGGTGGAGTGAGCAGCAGCTCATTATCATCATCGGATACCCATTTTCTACAAGTTGATACGATTCTTTATGGTCTTAATGAAAAGTCTATAATATACTTTGGTTAAAAATTCTCAATGGTAGGGTAAAACAACACCCTTTTTACCTTGCCAAAATCAGCTCTGCAAAAATTATCCCATTTTGGTCAAGGCTGCTTTAAATGCAAATTAGCTCTGCTCGCCCCGCCCCTCTCTTCTCTCTGTGGAGTGACGAGCCAGTTTACTTTAGCCGCGTTTAGCCGCTAAACTTGCTAACTAGCACATTATTAGGAAAGGCGATCGCAAAGATTCATAAAAAAACCTTATACTCGCTTCTGCTGTAAGTGAAGCTGGATCACGAATGATTTGCACGAACATAGACGGATATATGTAGATCGGGAGGCGCATTCCCTTCACAAACAAACGTAACGTTAATCCACAACGCCACAACGACAGACATCTGAGAATGGCTCGATTTTGAAAAAGGGGATATTATTTTTACAGATGAATTAAAAACCACTGCATGGATTTTTATCATTATAGGGTAGATTTGTACATAAAACACAATGCAAACACACATTAATGTTCAAACAGCATGTAAAAGTGAATTTAGCATCCGATGACCCCTTTAAAGAGACATGCATCGAACTGGGTCTCTCTTGACAGCTGTTTTTGACAAGGTAAAAAAGTAAGACATTTCATGAAGATCCTAAAGAATAAAAAGAGTAAAGAAAAGTACTTCTTTCCTCACTAAGAAATGGTCTAATGTAGCAGGATGGTATATTTTTTGTTTCACACCAAGCTCAAACCTCTCATGCAAGCCCAAACAGGAGATTGTGTGAAACAGAAAGCAGTTTATACGCACCATTCGACTAAATAAGGCATAAAGGACTGTCTTTGGACAGCATGGCAGCCGAAGTTCATGCAGGACAAATGAGACTGGGAGTTGCCTCAACTTTCCATTGACACGTGCGGCGGTTGGCAGCAGCAGATTGAAGACTGAAGATGTTTGTGCGTGTGATGAAAGACAAACCTGAAGACTTACGTTTTCTGAGAGTCATTTAAAATAACAGTCACCATTAATAACTTTCTAAGCTGCTGTTTGATGAACTGAACTGAAAGCAGCATATATATTCACCGGCTGGCATGAAAACGCTCAGTCCTTTGGAACATCTTCAACAATCTTACTCATTCGTTCTTGTATTTACATGCCACATTTTCCTAAACCTTTGAAAACGGTTCAGGCTGGCAACCACAGGGTTGCTGACGATGAATTGAAATATTATGGTGACCAGAAGTAATGTCTGCCTTTCTACGCCCACCTTTTCCTTGGCATCAGAAGATGAAGGGAAACGCTAAAAATATGACATACAAACTGAATATATTTTGAGTGGAAAGAGCTTTTTAGTCTTCGCTTGACCTGCCAAATGAGTCTTTCAATTGGAGCCATTTCAGGTTTTTTGACAGAAAAACGTTTTAATTCATATCTGGGTTACTGAAACACAAACTCCTGCTTGTTTCCGCACGTTTTGGATTAATGTGAACGTGATGTGCACGTGAACGAGTGATTTGATTTATTACTTCTGACACATTAACAGGACTAATAACGTCTCACTCTAAGCACAGCCAGCATCCCATTTTTCATATTAAAATGACAAGCCTGTTCCCAACGCAATTGACAGCAAATCTCACAGAAAAATGACAGAAAAACAGTAAATATTTCAAGTTGCACAAAAGAGAGCAATCTGAACATTACGGGAGGGTGACAGACAGTAATGAACAATCATTACAGCAGATGAGATGTCAGATGGATCAGGAACATGTGCTTCAGCACAAGCAGTATTGAGTAAATAAAGCTGTTCTTGTTTTTACTGTAATGCTGCAATTTTGTGCTGAGTAAAACTTTTCCTTTAAACATGTATGCTGTGCCATGGTTAGCTTTTGGATGACGTTTTATTCAAATATACTATAACTGGTTAAAATAACAAGATTTTGCTATTGTAATCTTCATATAAACAATTTTTTGCATCTAGAAAAAGAACGTAATTGCTGCCATTCATTGTACTAGACATTCAAGCCACAACTCTATCAATACAAGTCCAACAAAAACATTTGCTCATTTGAGTTACGATAAAACCAATGTGGCATTTTCTTACTGGACGTCAGGAAAACCCTAACAAAGTTTTGCTTCAGGTGTGTACCATATGTCGAAGGTTTCTTAAAACAAGAACATCTAATTTCTGAGATCTTCTACAGAGATTCTCAGTTTCTCCTGGTATTGTGCGTTAATATTTAAGGATTACTGATGAAAGTCTTGAAAAATGCATTGTGTGGTTTTCTAAGATGTTCAGATTATTGTTATGATCCTGCAGATTCAAAAGTTATTTCTTCTTAAATGAGAACAAAGTAGTGTTTTAGTTTACTGAAACAACACCACTTTAGTGAAATAAGGAAATACCTTTAAATACAGGAACCGGCTCAGATATTAGAGTGCTGTCTACTTTGGCATTCCTGTGAGAAGGAATCTAGGTCAAATAGGATGGTGAAAAATATTGTCTTTTTTTTCCTCTGCCCAAATGTAGAAGGAAGGAATCAAGCTGAGAATGAGTAAATCCAGAAGATTAATTTCTGAAGAAAATATAGGATCTGGTAAGGATATTTATTCACGTCATGCTAAGATTGACTTCATTGGGTTTCAGAAAACATCTGTTTTATTTATATATATGAGGAACATTTATAAATAAAAAATAATGAATAAAATAAAATGTAAAAAATGATCAATAAAACAATTATTCTTTATATTCTTTATTTCAGCTTTTTTTTCCCCAGTGTTACCTGTTCATATTATTATTATTTTATACTTTTATGGTATATTTTATTACAATATACATCAAAGTATGGATAAATCTATTATATATATTATTTATTTATCAAGAAATGATGAATAAAATAAACACTGATAAATAAAATAAATATTCTTTATTTTCTTAAACATTATTTTAGCTTTATTTTTTTCAGTGTTATTTTTATTATTATTATTATTATTATAGAAGTATAGATAAATGTACTGTATGTATGTGTATATATAGCAATTTTATTTTATCAATTTTTTAAAAGTTATTGATCTTTTTGATTTATCAAAAAACGATGAATAAAATAAACTGATAAAGAAAATAAACAAATATTCTTTATTTTCCTGAGCATTATTTCAGCTTAAATTTTAGTGCTATTTTTTCACATTATTATTATTATTATTGCATTATTTCAGCTTTAATTTTTCTCAGTGTTATTTTTCATATTATTATTATTATTATAGAGATTATTATAGAGACTTATATATATATCAAAGTAATTTTATAGTATATTTTATTACAATATAGAAATATTCTCTGTGTGTGTGTGTGTGTGTGTATAATAATATATATATATATATAATAATTATTATTATTATATATATATATATATATATATATATATATTCATATTATTATTTATTATTTTTATTATTATTATTATTATATAGTTTTGTAGAGATTTATATATATATATATATATATATATATATATATATATCAAAGTATATATAAATGTATACTTTAAAAAAGATGTATGTGTACGTACATTAATTGTATATATTTATTTTATTTATCAATTTTTAAAAATCTTATTAATTTTTTTTATTTAAAAAAAAGTTCAATAAAATAAACATTTATCAAGAAAATAAACATATTTTCGTGGTTTTCTTGAACATTATTTCAGCTTTCATTTTTTTCAGTGCTATGTTTTCACATTATTATTGTTAATATATAATTTTATAGAGATTTTATGTAATATTATATTATACATATATTTCTAATTTATCATAACATATCAGTTGACATAGTTCACATCCGTTACAGCATCATACACACACATACATATAATATTTATCTAATTATATTTTCTAATTTACATTATAGATATAATTTATGTATATTTTCTAATATATCAAAACATCAGCTGACCTGGTTCACATCCGTTACAGCAGCGTACAGGACACGGTTAAGGTTACAGACTGTGGTGAGCACGGGTTGTGCTACTCATCCACGTCACCACTGACCTTTCTCTGTTTATAAAATGAATTTCTTTTCGCTTCTTTTTCCATGTTCACACATGAGTCGTTGTCAGGACCCGCGGGGAGGTAAAAGAGTCGTTTTGTCTTGATGAAATGGCAGCAGCGGCCACACATGTTTCTGCCAAAACCAGCCAAGATTCAGTGCTCCGCAAACTTCACCTGTTTTATATTAAACCTGTCAGATTAAATGAGTGAGCCGATAAACTGCTGCGAATACAGTCTGAGCCAAAATACACACCTCTACCCCCTCACTGGCCCGAGTTTCCAGCTGATCCCATGAATGATTCTGTACGGCCCGCTTGCAGTGACAGCTTGTGAAATGAAATCTGCTCTAAAGTCAGCAACAGTTGCTTGTTAATCAATTCATTTCCCTTCTGGTTGGATAACTAATAACGGAAAAAACAATACAGCATAATCACCATTTAATTAAACCTTACTTGTTGCATAAATGAAAACAATTAATAAATTACAGCAATAAATCAAATGAACTATAAAAAGAGTTTTTAGTCACTAAAGTGGTCGTAGGACCCAGGACCCTTGTACCATATATTTGGAGGTCTGATCATGACAACTTGTCTTTAAAAATGACTGATATTGACCAAATGATCAAATTTAGCACACTTATGGAAATATGTAAATAAACATCTCAGGAAATCATTATGGGGCTTTTTTCTCTCAATTTCACACATCTTCTGTACAGGACACCAGGACATACAGTATATTAATTAGGCTTTTGAGACACAAGTCAAAAGAAACTGTATATCAATATTTCTATGAAATATGATATATTCTTATGAAAATGTTGCTGTTATTACTGCCATTATTGCACTTCTTTTTTATTGGATGTTGCCTCAAGAGCACATTAATATGCAAATTAGATAAAATATAGATAAAGTGTAGATATATTGTGTAGTATAAAAATGCCAATTAACTGCCATTTTACACACATATTGCATAAAGTAGTATTTCAAATTGTTTTGTTATATCTTTTATAACATAGGTGAGAATCATATTTGTTCAAAGTTTGTAAAAGTTACCCTGAAATAAAAAAAAATCTCATTGGCGAATGAAAAAAACAAAAACAAAAATATACTTTTTGCCTATACATTTAATGGCCATAATGAGCATTGCATCTTTCCCCATTCAAGACTATTGACACAGGACATAGAATATGAATGAAATACCCCCCCCTCTCTATTTGTTTATTATGTGCCAAACAATATAATGACATACAAAAAAACCTTTGTTTTAGCCTATACATTTTTTGTCTGTTAGTGTCTATTTTCAACAACTGACTCTGGTGTCCTCCACACAGAACATAAAATACAAATAAAATATTTTTCCCCCCATTTTTCTCTCTCCATTTGTCTATTATGCTCCAAACAATATAATAACAATAAATAAATAAATAAATAGTTTTCACCCATTTTTTGTCTATTAGTGTCTATTAGTGTTTTTTTTTAACAACTGAGTCTTTGTGTCCTCCACACAGAACATAAAATATGAATTATATTATATATATAATTTTTTCTCTCCATTTGTTTATTATGTTTCATACAATATAATGACAATAAATAAATAAATAAATAAAACATTGTTTTTGTCTATTAGTATCTTTTTTTTTCTATCTCTCTCTTATAACTGAGTCCTGGTGTCCTCCACACAGAACATAAAATATGAATGAAATATCTTTCCATTTCCATTATCCATTTTTTTTCTCTCTATTTGTTTATTATGCTCCAAACAATAGACTAAATAAATAAATATAAAAATCACTATATATATATATATATATATATATGAATGAAAGTCATCTCACCCTCATGTCCTCTATATATGTGTATATATATACACTACCGTTCAAAAGTTTGGGGTCAGTACATTTTTATTGTTTCTTTTTTTTTTTTTTTTTTTTTTTAAGAAATTAATACTTTTATTCACCAAGGATGTATTAAGTTAATAATTAAAAGTTTATTAAAAGTTAATAATAAATAATTTACATTGTTATAAAATATTTATATTTTGAATAAACACTGTACTTTTTAAACTTGTTATTCATGAAAGAATCCTGAAAAACAAAATCACAGGTTCCAAAAAATATTTGGCAGCACAACTGTTGATATTATCCAACATTGATCATTCTAATAATAAATCTGCATATTAGAATGATTTCTGAAGGATCATGTGACACTTAAGACTGGAGTAACAGCTGATAAAAATTCAGCTTTTCATCACAGGAATAAATTCTATTTTAAAGTATGTTAAAATAAAAAACATTATTTTATATTGTAAAAACATTTTGCAATATTGCTGTTTTTTTCTATATTTTTAATCAAATAAATGCAGCCTTGATGAGCATAAGAGACTTCTTTAAAGACTATTACAAGTCTTACTGACCCCAAACTTTTGAACGGTAGTGTATATATTATCCCAAGGCATCTGAATTCATACAATAGTTTTGTGTGTGAAACAGAATTAATCATAAGTTGGTAATCACTGAAAACCTTGCTATTGCAACAACTTGCTATTTTTTCAAAGAGTTTTATCGTTTATTTTATTAGCTTGAGTTTCACATACATCATCAGTATGAACTCAGGGTCATCTTTAAAAAAAACTAAAACATTTCAAAATACTAACTGAAGAGAAGACCAGACATCTTCTGGCCTAAACAAAATGAACATCTGAAGGCAGAATATGAGTAATCAACTAGTCACTGTCTGGCAACTTATATAAGTCATAAATTCATCCACTTTGTTCCCCAGCATTGAGAATGAACCATCCAGCCATTGAGAGAATAATTGATCAAACATATAAAAGAACTGACGTCATAAGTGCCCCGTCCTTGGCTGATGCACAGTCTGCCATGATTGTTTGTTCAATTTAAGGGGAGCAGAGAATGCAGACAACTGATGAATTCTTGATTCTTGTCTGAGACCCACGAGGACCAAACTCTCCACAGGCCTAGCAGAACAAAATAGCCCAACAACATCCACAACAGAAAAAAAACCTTTAAGAGATCAAGCAGTTCTCCACATCACACCACCTGCAAACCATTTCCCTGTGATGACGCCACATACCAAAACTGAGAACAGCAGAACATGTGTGATATAAGACGCCGGTAAGCGTTTTTATAATTAGCACAGGAACTGCAGCATTAATACCTTGATGTTATTCTTGCATGACTCATTTTGATGACCAATTTTGAAGTCTTACTATTTTAATTCATAATTGATTCCAATCTTCAAACAATTCATTAGGCAGAGCATTGTTAATTGCATATACATATTTACGACCTCTAAAAAGCAAACAAATTGTGTCTCTGGAGAGGGTTGTTTTATTGAAATGACATGGCACTTTGTGTACTGTGTTCTCTGAACACTCAGTTTCACTGCTCCCTGTGTAGTGTTGTCTTAGAGTTTGGGTTTGTTTTTCAAGGTCAAACATTGTTGTGGAAAGGGAACAGATGTAATCATTGTTACAATGGATTTCATACATACACAAGTATTTCTGCATAAAATCTGCACACACACTTTTTACACAGAAATTCTCAAGAGGTTTGAAGAAAAATGTATTTTAAAATTACAGACAAGACAGAGCAGGTTACTTCCGGTATGAAACAAAGTTTTAGCTTTCAATTTTTGTCCTTTTTTGTTTAAGAAATTCAGACAATAAATACAGTTTTGTGGCTCATTAATGTGTGGTGACAGATCACTGTACCTCCTCAGTTTAAGTGGCAAGTGAACTGATCATCTTTCCATATTGACTTAAAGCGCAAAATAAACGTGAATGAACATCAGAAGGTATTTTATTTCAACCACGGAAAGACGTCAAGGACAAAGGTGAGGTTGTAAAAGTCCTAGAAATTTTTTTATTATGATCGGATCAATAAGAATAGAGTGTTTTCACTACACATCATCAGTCGACTATATTGGGGGCACTGAATGTAAACAATGCCACTGAGCCAAACGAAACTTGCATATTTTGCTAATTATTGCTGTTGAAAATAGTCAATTATTGTCATGTTTTGGCCTGTACTAATTGGTCGGACCAGGAAAAACATTTAGAGTACTATAGACTTTTTTGCACAAGAGTGCAAAAAAACTGTCTGAGGAACAAAAGGTGTTTGTGTTTGGCCAAACTGAACCACGATTTCTAGGGAAAGAATCTTGACAACATCATGTTTGTTCTTATCATTTCCGGTCTGTATGATTTTGAGATCTTTCCACACTGAGGACAATTGAGGGACTCAAACACAACTATTAAAAAAGGTTCAAATATTCACTGACGCTCCAGAAGAAAGAGCTGGGGGGGTGCATATTTGAACCCTTTTCCAGCAGTGACTGTATGATTTTGAGATCCAGCTTTTCACACTGAGGACAACTGAGGGACTCAAATACAACTATTAAAAAAGGTTCAAATATTTACTGATGCTCCACAAGAAAACACGATGCATTAAGAGCCGGGGATGAAAACTTTTTGAATTTGAAAATCAAGGTAAATTGTACTTAATTTGTCTTCCAGGAAACATGCAAGTATCTTCTGTTGCAGTACTAAATGGAAAACATGACACTTAAAAAAAAAAAAAGAAAAATTCTGTTCATCCTGTTCAAAAGTTTTAACCCCCACATATTTGATCCCTTTTCCAGCAGTGACTGTATGACTTTGAGATCCATCTTTTAACACGGAGGACAACTGAGGGACTCAAATACAACTATTAAAAAAGGTTCAAACATTCACTGATGCTCCAGAACACAATGCATTAAGAGCCAGGGGGTGAAGACTTTTGAACAGGATGAACACATTTTTTCTTATTTTGTTTAAATATCTTTTTTTTCCATTTAGTACTGCAACAGAAGATACTTGCATGTTTCCCAGAAGACAAATTAAGTACAATTTACCTTGATTTTCAAATTCAAAAAGTTTTCATCCCCGGCTCTTAATGCATCGTGTTTTCTTGTGGAGCATCAGTAAATATTTGAACCTTTTTTAATAGTTGTATTTGAGTCCCTCAGTTGTCCTCAGTGTGAAAAGCTGGATCTCAAAATCATACAGTCACTGCTGGAAAAGGGTTCAAATATGCACAAGATCCTGGAAAACTGAAGATCTGCAAGACCTAGAGGATTTTTCTGAAGAACAGTGCTCAGTTTAACTGTTCAGAACAAACAAGGGACTCATGAAAAACCATCACAAAACAAAAAAACAAAACAAAAACAGTCGTAGATCATCCAGGTAACCACACACAGTTTTAACTTTTGCAGGGGGTTATTTTAATAATTTCAGCTGTTTTTTTGTCTTGTGAAATATGTGTACATATCTTTTATGTAAAATAGCTTACTCAGGACTGTACTAAATAAAAAATAACATCCATTTTGTATGATCTCACTTATTTTGTTAAAATTATTCACAGTTTCACAGATTCTGCAAGGGGTGCCTAAACTTTTGCATAAAACTGTATAAGGCAAATTTCTTAATTAATACTGTGCTCGTACGTATCATCACCACCTATTATCTTTACTTCACACACTTTCCTGCTTACCGAGTCCTTCTCTATATGATTTAGCAGCTTCCACACATTTTTTCCATGGTTTAGACAGCATAAATCAGCAGAACAACATATTCAGTAGTGCATTAATTGTGCAATCCATGCTTTTGTTTACATTTAAGTATCTCCAATATGGGTAACTGACAAAATTGTGACGCGTGCAAACCCTTTATAATCTGGATTTATCAAGCGGTTTTGTGCAAATATAAATGTGCAAATCATGCATGATTTTTTTCTGTGCATATAAAACATTTATTATTATTGCTTTTATTTATTTCAAATAACACATTTAGTTTTCCTTTTTAGTTGTAGCATTAGTTTTAGGCTGAATCCTGGTCTGTTGCACTTGGTTCTCAATACAAGCATCTGGAAAAAAAGGTTCACAAAAAAAAAGCATTAAACAATCTTTTAAAACAGGCCTACATTTGTGTACATAAAACATACAAAGTGAGCATCCAAATATGAAATTCACTCAGGCATAAGGCATAAGTCAGGTGATTCAAGCGAAGGACTGAAATACTGGCATGAGCTCAGCTCAGTGACCATGTGACAAGCACTGACATGTACTAACTGGACCCTTAGGTTCTCACTACATGCATCAAATGTAACATTGCCATCTATTGGACAATAGCTGCTGTGACAGCTGACAGTGCAGGTGTTTGTCATCTCTGTCATGTTTCTAGAGCACAACAGGTGCAAGCTGCAAGTTTGTTTTTCTGTGATTTATGATATTTGGATTTAAGAATGTCTAACCAACTAATACAGCTGCCAACAGGCAAAAGCAGCAGGTAATTAATTTATTATATATATATATGCAGTATGCAGTATACTGCAGTATGGACCATGGCTATAAACTGATATGTATAAAAAAAAAATATATATATAGCAATAAAGACAAAATATGACTGTATTTTAACATGAGATAACTTTATTGAAACTCTTCATGAGTTAAAGGGATAGTTTATCCAAAAATGAAAATTCTGTCATTAAAGGGGTGCTATTATGTTTTTTCCCTTTTTTAATTTCAGTCAGTGTGGTGTGTATCTTTGGGCATAAAAAAGATCTACAAATTTACAAATCTCAAAGTTCACTCCAAAGGGAGATTTTTTTTTTTTTTTTTTTAAAAAAACCTTTTCAAGAACTACAATGAATGGCTCCTTTGGACTACAGTGTTTGTTTTCCACATGCAATAATGTCACAACGCGGACCATTAGAATATCATTAAATTAAATCGCGCCTATGGAAATTCAAATTGTTGGGGGGTGTGTAGGGACAAGGTGGGGAATTAGCCTAATTTTAGCAATGCAGCGTGGAGAGCCACTTCAACGAGACGCACCGTGGCGGGTATAAACACAAGCATTGACAAGAGTGGCTGCTTCAGAGCTGTAACGCACCGCAGACGTGTGCAGTGTGTGGTAAGAGATTTATTCATCATACAGTGTAAATAGCTTCACTTATAACGTGCGGGTTTTTTTTAAATTGCATAAACTTGCACTAGAATAGGCTAGGCTAATCAGTGATGATGTTCTTTGATAATGTTAGGCTGCTTTTAGCCTTATGCTGGAGCTGGGTTTGGGCAATGAAACTAAGTATGTAAATAAATAAATTAGCAGGATCTCGCAGGCTGACGATAAGATCCAACAATACTGTAGCGTATTATTTACTCACCCTCCATGCATCCTGGGTGTATATGACTTCCTTTTTTCAGACGAATGCAATCAGAGTTATCTTAAAAATTATCCTGCCACTTCCAAGCTTTAGAACGGCATAGACGGGTGTTTCTCTTTATCAGTCCAAAACAAGTCCAATAATGTGCATCCATCCATAATAAAAAGTGCCTCACATGGCTCCGGGGGGTTTAATAAAGGCGTCCTGTAGCGAATCGATGCGTTTTTGTAAGAAAAATATCCATATTTAAAACATAAGAATTACTCTAATCTAGCTTGTGCTAACAGTTGTACACGGAACTTCCTTCTTTGACGAGGGGCGTGGCAGTACTGAAATACCATCTAAGCTGTTCGCCAATCGCAACGCAGTGGGACAGCTAACCAATCACAACACATTTTTTTTTTCGGAAGGCGGGCATTCATTAAACCTGGAACTAATCAAGCCATTTGTGCCAGGCTGGGAGAAATGTATTGTTATAATGTAAATTATGTTAAAAATAATGCGTTTTTCGAACCACCAAGCATGAAAGCATGTTCTAGTACACCCCCAAAACTAAATCAAGACTTTGTAAAAGAGCATAATAGAACCCCTTTAATTACTCACCCTCATGTTATGCCAAACCCGTAAGACGTTTGTTCATCTTCTGAACACAAATTAAGATATTTTTGCTGTAATCTGAGAGATTTCTGACCCTGTATAGACAGCAATGCAACTGACACGTTCAATGCTCAGAAAGGTAGTAAGGACATCATTAAAATAGTCCATGACATCAGTAATTCAACCGTAATGTTTAGAAGCTATGAGAATACTTTTTGTGCGCAAAGAAAATAAAAATAACAACTTTATTCAACAATTTCTAAATGAATATACTGATTGTTTTAGGAAATATGAAAGCTAATAATTGTTTAATAACAAAGAAAAAATCCTTGTGAATGAAAATAGCCATCTGTTTATGAGCTATCAGCCATGATCAAACATGCAGTGGCAGTGAGTCTTGTGACATTTCACATGCAGAGTGTGTAGTTGTGTGCATGTGTGAATGAGTGTGACAGTTAGACAGCAGTTAAAGTGTGACAAGGCACACATTTTTTGACAATAAATCCCAATATAGCACAGCCAGGCTGTGATTAATAGTTTGGAGTTCACACTTCACACACTACACAATGAAATGTGTGATGTTTATTCCAGTGGAAGACTTTGTTCCATCTTCAACGGAAGCCTTTATTGTCACCTTCAGTGACAGCTCGCAGACTCCTCATGCATCGAGGGTTAGATTTCGTAGAGCTTTCATTTATTGGTGAGTTACCTATGTCATCAGCACGGCTAAATTACTTCAAAGGCAGCTGGGCTGCTAAAGTCTGTTACCTCAAAAGTGAAGGTCAAAGAAGCCCTCAAACCATTTCCTATTCAACAGTTATGAATAAATCATAAATACGACACCAGACTCCTCAGGGTGGACAGTGGAGATTTCATTTTTTATGCATTACAGTAAGTGGAGGGCTTGCAAATAAAGTTGCTGTGAAAGGTACTTCATCTGAGGTTGCATGTCTGTTGCAGTAAAGCATAATTGCTGGCTGTGAGAGCTGAATGCAAAATAATCTTCTTTCCAAACATGCAATGAATAACCGTTTTCAACAGATTTGTTGCCAACAGTTGACACGTCAAGGGATTGTTGCTTTATTAATATCAATATAATACAGTTTCAAATGCATTAATGGCCTGTAATGTAATATGTCAGTTTTATGCAAAGAAAAAAAAATGTTTATCCATCTTATTTTATATTTATCATTCATTAGCCACTATAGGGAAATAATGAAAAGAATAACAACATGCAGCAAACAGTGAAATTGTTTTCACTACAAACAAGTGTGTTTAAAATTAAGATAATACATTAAAATATTTTTGGTAAGACATACCAGTTTGCAATATCAAACAGCAAGATGAGCTGTTTTGTACAGCTAAAAATATCTGGAAGTGGATGAGACCGGAAGCCAGACCCATAAAATTTACAAATGGCCCACTCGTATGGGAAAAAATAAGGTGGATTACATTTTCAGCAAAAGTTCTGAATTGATTTGATTTACTAATTTTAAAAATGTAAACTGGTGTAACAATCCAAAGTACAACATACATGTTTATGCAAAAGTTTGGGAACCCCTTGCAGAATCTGAAAAATTTTTACAAAATAAGAGAGATTATACAAATTGCGTGTTATTTTTTATTTTGTACTGTCCTGAGTAAGATATGTTAGATAAAAGATGTTTACATATAGTCCACAAGACCAAAAAATAGCTGAATTTATTAAAATAACCCTCTTCAAAAGTTTGGGAACCCTTGGTTTATAATACTGTGTGTGGTTACCTGGATGATCTATGACTGTTTTTGTTTGTTTGTTTGGACAATTAAGGGACTCAAACACAACTAGGTTCAAAAAAAGGTTCAACCATTCACTGATGCTCCAGAAGGAAACAGAATGCATTAAGTGGTGTGAAAACTTTTGAACAGGATGAAGATGCCCAAATTCTTATTTTATTGAAATATCATTATTTTTCCATTTAGTACTGCCCTTCGGAAGCAACAGAAGATACTTGCACGTTTCCCAGAAGACAAATTAAGTCCAGTTTACCCTGATTTTCAAATTCTAAAGTTTTCACCCCCAGCTCTTAATGCATTGTGTTTCCCTCTTGAGCATCAGTGAATGTCTGAACCTTTTTTAATAGTTGTGTTTGAGTCCCTCAATTGTCCTCAGTGTGAAAAGATGGATCTCAAAACCATACAGTCACTGCTGGAAAGGGTTCAAATATGCAAAAGATGCTGAAAAAATGAAGAATCTGCAGGACCTGAAGGATTTTTCTGAAGAACAGTGCTCAGTTTAACTGTTCAGGACAAACAAGGGGCTCATGAACAACTATCACAAAAAAACAAAACAAACGAACAAACATAAAAACAGTCATAGATCATCCAGGTAACCACAGTATTAAAAACCAAGGGTTCCTAAACTTTTGAAGGGGATTATTTTAATAATTTTAGCTATTTTTTTGGTCTTGTAGACTATATGTAAACATCTTTTATGTAAAATATCTTACTCAGGACAGTACTAAATAAAAAATAACATGCATTTTGTGTGATCTCTCTTATTTTGCTAAAATTATTAACAGATTCTGCAAGTGGTTCCCAAACTTTCACATAAAACTGTACATGCTTTATTTACACATTGGATCCATGTTATTGTACATATCTCAATAGTTATATAAATATTTTAAACACTTGTAAAATCTAACTTTAATAAATAATTCCACAATAAAATAATTTATACACATATTAATCAAGACGATTAAACATACACATATTAATCATTATTTTCAATATTCAGGTTTTTCCACATTTTTAAAATAACAAACATTTGTAAAGCAATATTAAATATGTGTTCAGAGTTTGTAACACAACAGAAAAATGTGTTATTAACCACCCAGCCAAAAAAAAAAAAAAAAACCCCGCCAGGTAAATTAAAATAAGCTCTCAAACGCTGGGGGCGTTTTAGTCTTTGTAACGTGTTTTCAGCAATACATTTCTAACAATTATAATGTCTTTAGAAACAATTCTCTGAATTGTCTTCACACAAACTTTATAGTATGTCCACCTTGACGTTGCTGATTCGGTAGTGTCAAGCATATTCATCAAGAGGTATTTTCAAGGTATATGCATGTTTAATATTTTATGAATGCTTAACGATTTAATTAAAAAATAATGTTTTATAATTTAATAGGTTAAAAAAGTGTCATATCATTTGACCCAGAGATAAATGTGGTGAGTAACAAACTACTGAGTAAAAAAATTGTAGCATATTGTCTGGCTGTTTATTTTAACATTTTAATGTATTTCAATGTAATTTTCATGGCCAGGAGAAATGGAAAAATAATTGAAAAACAACTGCATAATGTTGTGCCTCAGAACAAAATAAACAAATGAGAAATAACAGCTTTCAAATTACCTATATTTCCCATTGACCTTCTTCCTTTATCATTTTTTTCTATTCTCATTGTGGCGGTGGAATTGATGTATGACGAGAGAGACAAACTAATAAATATTTATATTTACATATAATTCTTTCCTGAAATCAAGTTATATCATTCATATGGATTTTACGCCTGATCCATTTTACTATCTGACTTTAGTGGTGTATGAGATCTTCATCCATAGAACATCTTTCATTGTCATGAGAGATGCAGAAAAGCCTCTCACACGTGTAACTGTGTCATCAGCTGTGTCTAATGGGTTTTGGCATTTTTCCACAGGCAAAAGGGCGTCTCCGTAAAGCAGGATTAGAGGAGGAGGCTTTTGCAGGCATTTTCAGCATTTGTGTCAGTGGAGCTACAGCACGCTCCACATCCAATGTATGACTATAACATCCCAGACCTCTTTTTTCTTTTTTTTCTCATTTGCTTTTGATCTGCTTTGATCTTTTAATCCCAAGGATCCAATCAACAAAACAAATCTCCCATCCACTAGTTATCACCACCCTTTTATTGTAGACGCATAATTCTCATATGAAAGCAAAACTCTATTTTGCTAATGAATGAAAATGAAGTCTGAAAATATACGGATTCAAGACATCACATAGCACATGTATTATTCGTTAGATGTAAAACAGTAGGAGTCATGTTTTTTATGGCTTAACTTGTCACATTACCTAATACATGCTATGTTTGGAGCATGCTGGAATTAATAATAACATGCAATCTCACACAACCTGTCATATTTCATATTTTACATTTTGTTTTCAGAAAATAAGATCCGTTGTTTGAGCCATTAAGGATTTATCACTGTCACATTTAGATATTCCTCTAAATCCAATTCTTCTGAAGCATAGATGAATAATAAATAAATACAGAAATTAGTGTGTTAAATTTTTTTCCAGTTTAACGGCATTAATAATATTTAACGCAGTTAATGCAGGGGTGGGTCTAGTATTGACCACCCCACTCACAACCGCTGCTTCTGTCTTTTTTTTCTTGACAAGATGTGCGTTTATTTAGTCGCAGAACGTCTTTACGACCACATCAAATGAGACTTTTAGATGCACACGCCAGCTTCACTTCAGCACCTGGTGCTAGTCAAATAAACGTGGGAATATGGAACGCCAAGTGGTTCAAAAACATGTGACTTTTAATACATTAACAACACATAAAATACACACATTATACGCATATTTCACACAGTAAATACATGTTGTTTACGCATGAAAAATTAGACAACACATATTTAACATCTGAAATACACATACAATAAGCATTAAATATGCGTATTTTATGTATTTTTGAACCATTTGGCCTTCCATATGGGAAAGGTACAGGTGACGAGGGAGCTTCAGTCGAAAAACAGTGAACTGTGGTCAGATGAGATGTTGTCAGGCCATTTGTCAGTAGAAACGAATTTACCTGTCCTGTCAGCTGTTATACTGTGTTTGTAGCACACTTGCTTCAGTTGCATGCACAAATGCGGTGGCACGTGTTGTAGCCTGTATAATTTCATATTAAAGCATAAATGAAACTACAATCATGCATGTCAGATCCACGTCACATTCAGCAGTGGCAGCTCTTAGAGTAATAGCAGCCAAATAAGCTAATAACCTAGCTGCTGTGATGTTTATTAATCAAAGTCAAAATAAAAAAGAGGAAATCAAGAACGTTTGTAGCTTTAAGGATTCATCTATATCCAGTATTTTGTGTTTGATAATTATATTTATTTTCTGTGTACTTCCCACTTGCTGAAGACCACAGGTAAATAGTAGGTTTATGTAAAGATTGTTTTAAATGTACTTAAATCAGAAGTTATTTTTTTAAAAGTCTAAAAATGTTAAAATTGATAACTCTCAATTGACCCTTCGCAAACCCCGCCCTCCTTGGTTACTGTTGCTATGTCCGACAAACAATGTTGCTCTCACACTACACATCATGTTTTAAAGCAGTGAAAAATATATCGCGAAGTAAAGAGGGAACTGACAACATGCAGACAGACAAGACAGAGCAGGTTACTTCTGGTATGAAACAAGGTCTAAGCTTTAAAATGTTGTAATTTTTCATTATTATTATTATTATTATTATTATTGGTATTATTGGGAAAAGGGGGAGGGGTAGGAAGGAAAGAGAAAATCGCTTAAAGAAAGGAATACTCTCAACATCCACAAAACATCCACAACATGTGGACCGATCGCCTTTTCTTCTTTACTTAAAGCACAAAAAAAAAAACATGAATGAACATCAGAGCGTATTTTTTTCAACGGCGGAAAGACATCAACACACATTTTTTTAAGGTTAAGTCCACTGAAGTTAATCTACACTCCTGTCCGATTTCATTGTCGGACAGTGGCGGATTCGGCATTATGATTGGTCAGATCACCTGTCAATCAAGATGTTTGCAAAGGGTCAGTTATACTGTAATGTTGAATGGCTATAGTCAATGGTTAACAATTTCCTAGAGAGATTAGTAATAGTAATATTGGTATCAGTGATGGTATCAGTACATTTATTTGAAGATTGAATGTGAAATTATTGCAACATAAAAGTATATTTTTAATTGATTGACAACACTAAAATAAATAAATAGATAAATAAACAATATAGTGCATAAATAATTAATTTACAATAAAATAATATTACTTTTTTTCTAGGACCTATTACATACAGCTGTGAAATGCATTCCCAATATATATATATATATATATATATATATATATATGTCTCATACAGAATTTTATAAGGAGGCTTGATCTTGATAATAATCATTATTATCAGTAGGAAATTTAAGTTTTTTAATTTTAATTTATTTTAATTGACTTGATTTGAGCTGTTAATTTCTGATATCCACATCTAAAGTAAATTTCCTGTGCCTGTGTGAAAGCGAAAATGACATATTCCCAAAAACCCTAAACCCACAATATCATAAATAAATAAATAATAAATAACAATTATTTTACATTTAAAATTAAATAAAATCACAAGGACTACCAATTAAATACACAGAAATAAGTTCGTGTGTCTGTGTGTGTGAATATATACGGACCACAAAACCAGTCTTAAGTAGCACGGGTGTATTTGTAGCAATAGCCAAAAATACATTGTATGGGTCAAAATCATCGATTTTTCTTTTATGCCAAAAATCATTAGGATATTAAGTAAAAATCATGTTCCATGAAGATATTTTGTAAATTTCCTACCGTAAATATATTAAAACTTAATTATTGATTAGTACTATGCATGGCTAAGAGCTTCATTTGGACAACTTTAAAGGTGATTTTCTCAATATTTAGATTTTTTGCACCCTCAGATTCCAGATTTTCTCAGCCAGATATTATCATATCCTAACAAACCACACATCAAAGGAAGGCTTACGGTGGTTCAGGGTCACACGTATGTGTGTGTATGTTGTGTGCGTACTGTATGTATATATATTCTTTTGTAAAAAGAAAAGCCTACACTGTTAAAACCAATTTGTTGAGTCAACTTAAAATAATTTGTAACCTGGCTGCCTTAAAAAAGTTTATTCAACTTGAAATGTGAAATTATACTAAGTGACAGCTAAGATATTTGAGTTGAAACTTAAAATTTTAAAGCAGTTGCGTTACCCATCTATTAAATTTCCTACCGTAAATATATCAAAACTTAGTAATATGCATTGCTAAGAGCTTCATTTGGACAACTTTAGAGGCGATTTTCTCAATATTTTGAGCTTTTTGCACCCTCAGATTCCAGATTATCTCGGCCAAATATTGTCATATCCTAACAAACCATACATCAATGGAAGGCTTATTGATTCAGGTTTCAGATGATGTATAAATCTCAATTTCAAATTGACCCTTATGACTAGTTGTGTGGTTCAGGGTCACACGTATGTGTGTGTATGTTGTGTGCGTACTGTATGTATATATATTCTTTTGTAAAAAGAAAAGCCTACACAGTAAAAACCAATTTGTTGAGTCAACTTAAAATAATGTGTAACCTGGCTGCCTTAAAAAAGTTTATTCAACTTGAAATGTGAAATCATACTAAGTGACAGCTAAGATATTTGAGTTGAATCAACTTAAAATTTAAGGCAGCTGGATTACTTACCCATCTGTTAAGTTTAGCAAACACAAATATCTAAGTTGTTACTTAGTACAACTTAACATTTCAAGTTGACTAAACTTATTTAAGTTGACTGAACTTAAAATTTTAAGGCAGCAGGGTAACAAATTATTTTAAGCTGACAAATTGTGTTTTTTATTTTTTACAGTGTAGACATAGAGGATTTTAGAAGGAGGATTGATCTTGATAATAATCATCATCATAGGAAATTTAGTTTTTTTTAATCTATCCACATTTAAAAAAATGTCTTATGCCTGTGAAAGTGAAAATGACATATTCCCTAAAACCCTAAACCCACAATATAACAAACAAACAAATAAATAAAATTCATTCATTCATTCATTCTGTCTATTTGAAGCAAGTGAGTAGTTGTCAGGGTCCACCCCTCTGACAGCTCTCTCATGGTGCATTCCAGGAAGCTGTTCTCTTGGCTGAATTAAATCATCTGACGCGCGCTCTGTCTCCCCATTCTCGGGTGGAATGAGCCGTTCGAGCCGGTTGCCCGAGCAGCAGCAGCAGCAGCAGCGGCGGCGGCGGCGGCACTGAGGCAGGTTGTTTGAGGACTGAATGTCGTGCTGACTTCTGAGGGGACTCACAGCCGAGACGGGGGACGAGGACGGACAGGCTGTTAGAATGGCTTCAAACTTCAACGATATAGTGAAGCAGGGCTACGTGAGGATTCGGAGTAAGAAACTGGGGGTGAGTACAGTCAATATCTGCTGGACGTTACTGTGTGGTCAGTAATTTTGGGGCATCTGTGTTTAAAAGGGCTTTAGGGAACGCGCACTGATCAAGAACATGCTATGAGCGCGCACGAGCAACTCAAGCTACTTTAGGTTTTATTCTCAGTGGCCAGTTATTTATTTTTCAGCATATATGTATTATTCAGGATATATAGCTTGAATGGTGCTCTGATGTAATCCGTCTTAACAAGTAGACAGATTTATATATAGTGTATATGTAAACAATAACAATAATAATTGTTCTTTGAGTAAATGTGGGTTGTTTAACATTTGTTTTTAACATTAACAGAGTATTTGCTTTAGGCAGTATTATTTCTTTATGTAAATATGTTTTATTGTCAAAGTTGTAATTGACTTTTATGTTTAAGTTTATTACATTTAAAACGTACTGTCTTCAGTGGTTTCTCTGCCTGTGTGACACATTAGTCAAGTGTACAGATGCAGCATCATCTGTTTATTGTCCTCCTGATTCTGCAGCTGTGAATAGAGTGAGTACTGGAGGTCATCAGGTCTGTGTGGTGAATACAGCAGGTGAATTCATCCAACCAGGAAAGATTTATACATTATACACAGTCATATGATATGTAAACGATACCCATTATAGTTTTACAGTAGCGTAGGAGGTTTAATGAGCGTTTTACAGGGCATTTATTGAAGTTTATTGCCTGAAATTTCTTTTTTGTGAAATTTGTTTTGGTGAAATGCCCTTAACTGTAGCAATGCAACATACAGTGTAATTCAATATTATTTTTAGCATAAAATACAATAGAGTAGATGCAAAGCAAATAAATAGTTATATACAAATATATATAAGAAATAAGCATTATTATTTGAATTTACTTTGAAATCAATAATAATGAATAAATATGTAGAAATTCCTCATTTTTATTTATGTATTTACTTAAAAAGAAGTGTTAGTATTTATTTTTGTACTATGCTGTACATTGTAATTGTAAGATTATTAATTTAATAATATATTTATTCATTCATGCATCATTCATACATCTATATTTGTCCTAAATTTCATATATTAGTTCTAAATTTGAGACAGTTTGACTTTGAAATAAATAAACATAAAAATAAATAAAAATATGTAGAATTATTATATGTATTATATAAACATATAAAATAAATAAATTATTGTATTTTTCTGTATTTTACTTAAAAATGTTTATAACAGTATTTATGACAGTTTTTATTTTGTACTGTATTGTAGATTGTATTTGTACATTTATTAATTTAATAATATATTTATTCATTCACACACACACACACACACACACACACACACACTAATGTAATTTACAAATTACAAATAAACTAATAATAAACAGTCTTTTTGTCAGTATTTTCAGAAATATTCTTTTTTAGCAATAAATCATATATATAACCAAATTTTAGTCAAAACCTGTTGTGTCATATTTGTCCTAAATTTAAGACTTTTTGACTTTGAAATGAATAAAAATATAAAAACTAATAAAATATGTAGAAATTCCTAGTATTTTTTTATTAATTAAATATATAAAATAAATAAAAAAAATATATATATATTTTTGGTATTTTACTTTCAGTTTTTAACAGTATTTATTTTTGTACTGTATTGTACATTGTAACTGTACATTTATTAATTTAATAATATATTTATTCATTCATACACACACCTACACACACACTAATGTAATTTACAAATTACAAATAAACTAATAATAAACAGTCTGTTTGTCAATATTTTCAGAAATATTCTTTTTAGCAATAAATCATAAATATAACAAATTTTAGTCAAAACCTGTCATGTCATATTTGTCCTAAATTTAAGACTTTTGACTTTTTGAAATGAATAAAAATATAAAGACAAATAAAAATCTGTAAAAATTCCTAATATTGTTTTTATTATATAAATATATAAAATAAAACATATATTTTTTGTATTCTTCTTTAAAAATATACAGTTTTAACAGTATTTATTTTTCTACTGTATTGTACGTTGTAATTGTACATTTATTAATTTAATAATGTATTTATTCATTAATAAACACACACACACACACACACACACACTAATGTAATTTACAAATGACAGATTAACTAATAATACATGATCATGTTTGTCAGCATTTTCAGAAATGTTCTTTTTAGCAAATAAATCATAAATATAACAACATTTTAGTCAAAACCTAATGTGTCATATCTGGCCTAAATTTGATACTCTTTGACTTGAAAAATGAATATAAAATAAATAAAAATATGTAGAAATTCCTATTTTTTATTTATGATATAAATATATAAATCAAATAGTTTTATTTTCCTGTATTTTACTTTAAAAAGGCACAGTATTTATAACAGTGTTGTTTGCACTAATAATTTAATAATATATTTATTCAGTCATATATATTCACTTTTTAATGTAATGTACAAATTACAAATGAACTAATAATAAACAATCTTTTTGTCAAGATTTTCAGAAATGCCTTTTTCATAATCATAAATATAACAGGAATTTTAGCCTAAACTTGATGTGTCATATTTGTTTTAAATATTTTTTTAAGCCATAAAACATAAATATAACTAAAAGTTCTAATCAATACTTAATGTCTTAGGGATGTTTGATCATACTGTTTTTTTGTTTTGTTTTGTTCTTGTTTTTGCATCCAGACATTGGATATGAGACGTGAGATAAAGTGTATTTCCACAGATATTGCTTCCATAGTGTGATCTCACTCTAAATACATTATCTGAAGTGCAGCTTCATATTGCGTGTTGATTTTTATTGGTTAGATAAACTGAGCAGCTGTATTTCAGATATACATTAGCCTGTAAATATACAGTAGTGGTCATATCTCATTGAAACACAGATAGAGAAAACTGCACTGTGATGCCACATCTACTGCATTCGTTCTTGAACGCAAAGCCTAGAATTAGCAGTACTGTGAAGAAATAAAACCACTCTCATTATTTTTCCATTATGTGTGGTATCCTCATGGTCTCATTTGCCATTAATTGAACAGAATGAATGTTTAAAAAAAGAAAAACGTTTAAAAGCATGTTGCTTTGAATGCGTGTAAAACCCTGTAATGTGAATTTTCAGTTCAGTGCACCTGACAGTAACTGACCTTCTCACATAGAAGTAATGCCCTTTGAACCCACGGACTTCTGCACCTTTGGCATTTTCCCTTTCGACACATATCTGTGTATAAATATAACCAAAGCTTTAGATATTAGTATAAATGCTAGTGATAACCATTTAATCAAAAACAGCAGAAATGTGATGTTTAAACTTTTTACTGCAATTTAAAAAGCCTCTATTACTGGTCTTTATCAGCCATTTGTAACATTTTGAGTGTAATCTGTTCATCTGATAAACTGTGCTGATGAAACAGACAGCTGCTCCTTTGAAGACTGCTTTAGAGGGAAGGACTACTTGTCTCATCAGTGCTGGCACAGGCTTTTTTTTAGTGCAAGTATCATGTTTTGAACAGCAGGATCAGCTTAGGGTTTCCCTCTGATGTCTCTCTCTGTTCCTCTCGTTTTCCCTCTCCTCTCTTTCTCAGTCTTTTGAGACCTAGACATGTAATGCAAATGAAAAACTAAATGGGGAAAATCGCTAATACATATTAAGTCAGTTTTTGACAGTTTCCAAGAAAAATGGAGGAAATATGGTTGTAAGCGTTAAAAAATTAATGTTTTTTCTTTTTTAAATAAATGGTCAATGAAAGCAGATGCTTAACATTTAGAAAATCTTGATCGTACAGCCAGAGGAGGTCAATATTACATGAGCTGTGTAATTTTCTATTTATTTTATTCATCAAGTTAAGCTGTCACTCAGTAGGGACGAGCTAGTTTGCGATCAAATATTTATTTGATCTTTTTTTTTTTTACGTAAAACATGAGTAACAGGGTTGTTTTAGATAAATTAATGTGCATTACCCTTTCCGAAGTTTAGGGTTGGTATGATGTTTTAATGTTTTTGACAGATTTGAAGACACTTTTTTGACAGTTTCCACAAAAACAGTATGTGGTTATATGTTTTATTTTTCAAAAAATGGAAAGCAGGTGCTCAACCTGCATTAAATGTTTATTGTACAGCCACAGGAGGTTAATATTATATTAAATATTATATGTGATTTTCTGTTTAGTTTATTTATCTAAATTAAGCTGTCAGTGGTGGTGAGCCAGTTTGGAATCAGATATTTATTTGATCATATTTTTCATTTAATAACATGGGTAACAGGGTTGAATGCTTGAGCTGTACAGACAAGTACAGATGATTTTACTACTTGTTTTTGGCAATTTTAAAAATAAAGATATATTTTATTTTATTAATTTTATGAGCTGTGTAATTTTCTATTTATTTTATTCGTCTAAATTAAGCTCTCACTCAGTAGGGGTGAGCTAGTTTTGGATCAAATATTTATTTTAGCATATTTTCATGTAATAACAGGGGTAACAGGGTTGAATGCTTGAGTCCGACAGATACAGATGATTTTACTACTTGTTTTTGACAGTTTTAAAAATAAATATATACGTTTTATTTTATTTTATTTTTTTATTTTATTTATTTTAATTATTTTATTTTATTTTATTTTATATGCACTACCATTCAAAAGTTTAGGGTTGTATGAGCTGTGTAATTTTCTATTTATTTTATTCATCTAAATTAAGCTGTCACTCAGAATGGGTGAACTAGTTTTGTATCAAATATTTATTTGATCTTTTTTTATGTAATAACATGGGTAACAGGGTTGAATACTTGAGCCCAACAAATACAGCTTATTATTTTACTACTTGCTTTTGACCATTTTAAAAAGAAATATATTTTATTTTATTTTATTTTAAAGGAATTAATGTGCACTACCATTCAGAAGTTTACGGTTGTATGAGCTGTGAAATTTTCCATTTATTTTATTCATCTAAATTAAGCTGTCACTCAGTAGGGGTGGGCTAGTTTTGAATAAAATATTTATTCAGTCTTATTTTTCATGTAATAACAGGGTTGAATGCTTGAACCTGACAAATACAGATAATTTTGCTATTTGTCTTTGATTTCAAAAAAAAATTTTTTTATTTTATTTTACATTTTTAAATTAATTAATATACACTATAATTCAAAAGTTTGGGGTTATACGAGTCGTGTAATTTTCTATTTATTTTATTAATCTAAATTAAGCTGTCACTCAGTAGTGGTGAGCTACTCTGGAATCAGATATTTATTTGATCATATTTTTCATGTTATAACACTGGTAACAGGGCTGAATGCTTGAGCCTGACAGATACAGATGATTTTACTACTTGTTTTTGGAAAATTTTAAAAATAAAGACATATTTCATTTTATTAATTTTATGAGCTGTGCAATTTTCTATTTATTTTATTCGTCTAAATTAAGTTCTCACTCAGTAGGGGCGAGCTAGTTTTGGATCAAATATTTATTTTAGCATATTTTCATGTAATAACAGGGGTAACAGGGTTGAATGCTTGAGTCCGACAGATACAGATGATTTTACTACTTGTTTTTGACAGTTTTAAAAATAAATATATACGTTTTATTTTATTTTATTTATTTATTTATTTCATTTAATTTTATTTTAATTATTTTATTTTATTTTATTTATTTATTTATTTATTTCATTTAATTTTATTTTAATTATTTTATTTTATTTTATATGCACTACCATTTAAAAGTTTAGGGTTGTATGAGCTGTGTAATTTTCTATTTATTTTATTCATCTAAATTAAGCTGTAACTCAGAATGGGTGAACTAGTTTTGTATCAAATATTTATTTGATCTTTTTTTATGTAATAACATGGGTAACAGGGTTGAATACTTGAGCCCAACAAATACAGCTTATTATTTTACTACTTGTTTTTGACCATTTTAAAAATAAATATTTATTTTTTATTTTATTTTAAGCTGTCACTCAGTAGGGGTGAGCTAGTTTTGAATAAAATATTTATTCAGTCTTATTTTTCATGTAATAACAGGGTTGAATGCTTGAACCTGACAAATACAGATAATTTTGCTACTTGTCTTTGATGATTTAAAATATATTATTTAATTTAATTTGATATTTAATTTAATTTAATTTAATTTAATTTATTTTTGGTTTGGTTCTAATGTTTTGGTTTTAAATGCAGCCTTGGTGAGCATGAGACTTCTTTCAAAAACTTTAAAACATACCAATTCAAACTTTTGAATGGTAGTGTATATTAATTCATTTAAAATCAAATCAAATAAAATAAATAAAATAAAATAATAAAATAAAATAATAAAATTTGCGAAATAATATTATTACAATTCAAATTCAGTTTATATATTATAATATATTTTACAATATTACAATATATTTTAAAATGTTTACAATTCCTTCAGAAATCATTTTATATATATACAATAGTAGTTTAATATATAAACCTAATTGTTCTCAACTATTTATGTGATGTATCTTCTCAGTCAGTTTAATTTCTGTCTGACCAGTAGACAGTGGATGGTATTACTTTACAGATAGTCATGGCCTTTTCCATGTAAACTGTGTCCTTACTGAAATGGCCTTTAACCTTGGATAATTTCATGTGTCATCTGTTTATGTCGTCTTTGTTGTCCCAGCAGTCACTGTTTGGGACTTTTACAAACAGCCTTATAATGCATTGTGAATCCATAGAGAATCAAGCAGGCTTACCCTGGAGCGGTCGACTTAAAGCAGTCTTTCCTCTCAACACTTCCAGCGGAACTATAATCTTATTTAAGCTGTTGTTGCAAGCTAGTACTTGACCCATATATGAGGGCTGTGTTTTGTCATCTGTCTCTGTGTACAGGCAGTTTAGTAATGCTAGAGATTAATGTTTGACAGAGATCATCCTAACACAACGTTCTGGACAATGAAAGTGTCTCGCAGTAAAGCCCATATAATAGGTATACATTGTTTTACTCCATGTGAAGACTTTTCATGTCAAACAGCTGGAAGCTTCAATTTGACATACGCTGTAGTTGTAGGTAAAGAAAAAAAAAATGCTATTTCAGTCTTTCTACTTGAGAATGACGTGATACTTGCAATTTCTTTGCATTTATTTCTGAATTCTGAAAAATAGTTTTCATTGTAGATATTTTTCAGCTAAAAAGATTTATTTTTATATTTGTGTATTAGTGTCACAAATTTACTAAATTTGATTTGTGACCTAAAATTAATGCAGAATATATATTTTTAAATTGTTTAAAATGTTTTCAAATGTTCAAAACCCTGAAAGTAAATCAGGTTAAATTTACAATGAGTAAAAATAGTTTCAGATTAAATCCTCCTTTTTTTTTTTTAATTTTATTTTAAAAAATATCATTATTTAAATAATTAAAAATAATTTATTTTTCAAAAAAACTACTGTAAATGTCACATCATCAGTGTCACAAATGTACTTATTTGATTCATGACCTAAAATGAATGCAGAATATCATTTTTTTTTTTTAATTGTTAAAAATGCTTTAAAATGTTCAAAATTCTAAAACTGTATTTATTTTCAGGTTAATTTACTATCAGTTTCTGAGTAAAATAGTTTCAGATTAAAACCTATTTTTTTATATTTATTTTATTTTTTATTATTTAAATCAATAAAAATAGTTTATTTTTGAAAAAATTAAAAACTGCTGTAAATGTCACTTTAGTGTCACAAATTTACTCATTTGATTTGTGACCTAAAATTAATGCAGAATAATTTTTTTTTCATTGTTTAAATTGTTTAAAAATGTTCACAATTCCAAAATTGTGTTTGTTTTTAGGTAAAATTACTAGCAAAGTAAAAACTGTTTCAGATTAAATCCTGCATTTTTTTGTACATTTATTTAAAAAAGTTAATTATTTAAAAAACTACAAATAATTCCTTTTTCAAAAATTAAAAACTGCTGTAAATGTCACATCACCAGTGTCACAATTTTAATTATTAAATTCATGACCTGAAAGTAATGCAGAATATAATTTGTTAAAAATTGTTTAAAATGTTCAAAATCCTAAAATTGTATTTATTTTTAGGTAAACTTCTAAGTAAAAATAGTTTCAGATTAAATCATATATTTTTTATATTTATTTATTTAAATTATTTAAATCTTAAATTATGTATATATATATATATCTATATATATCTATATCTATATCTATATCTATATATATATATATATATATATATATATATATATATATATATATGTAAAAATTAAAAGTTTAAGTTTTGGATTTGTGACCTAAAATTAATGCAGAATATATATAATATTATATAAATTATATAATATATAAATTGTTTTTTTAATGTTCAATGTTTTTTAATGTTTAGGTACATTTACTAGCAATTTCTGAGTAAAAACAGTTACAGATTAAATACTGCTTTTTTTTAATATAATTATTTAAATCATTAGAAATTATTTTAGAATTTAGATTTTTTAAAGAAATTTGTTTTTAAATAATTAAAAACTGCTGTAAATGTCACATCAGTATCACACATTTACTTATCTCATTTGTGACCTAAAATTAATGCAGAATATGAATATATATTTAAGTTTAAAATGTTTTAAAATGTTCAGAATCCTAAAATTTAGTTTGTTTTCAGGTAAATTTACTAGCAATTTTTGAGATTTTATATCAGATTAAATCCTACTTTTTTTTTTTTTTTTTGGCCTTTTGATGCGTAAAGGTCCTCGAGACGGGAATTGAACTCGGGTCGCCGTGAGCACGGTTCCGCTATATGTCAGCGCACTAACCTCTAGGCTATTGGCGCCAACAATCCTACATTTTTTAAAATATGATTATTTAAATTAGTATTATTATTATTATTAATATTATTATTACCAATTAAAATCTGTAAAAGCTGTAAATATCATATCATTGTTACAAATTTACTTATTCGATTCATGACCTTGAAATAATGCTGAATATGACTGCTTCTTTCAGCAATCAATGCAACATCAGTGGTTCAACTGTAATGTCATGAAGGATGTTTCAGTAAAAAGAATCCTTCTAAGTAAATATTACAGTATTTTTTTTTCAGTGTATGGAAAAAGAGGGTTGCTTTTTTAATTATAAAAAAAACCTAAATCAATTCAAAACAGCTGTAAATGTCACATCAGTGTCACAAACGTATTTGATTAATGTCCTAGAGATATTGCAGAATCTTAAATAAGAATCTTCTTACTTATTTAAAATGTTTTAAAATGTCAAAACCCTAAAACAGGGTTCATTTCCAGGTTTAATGTAAATTTTGGAATCCCAGATTTTCTTTTGGACCCCACTGTAAGTATCCAGATTTAGTTTAGAAAACTGTATTTTTCATAAGCATGTGATGCATTAAAAATTAGTTACTATACTTATACATTCAAACACTGAAACCTACATTTTGCAAATATATGGTTTCAGCTATGTGCTAAACATAATGTCTAAACACAACTCTTTTGTGAGGATTGATGTGTGTGATGTGTGTTACACGTCACTGTGTCGTATTCATAGCGATTCTCTGTTTTCATGTTCATGCTAATAGTGTTTATCCAGCTTTCATCAAATTGATTCAAACAAAGAGCGGAAGACAAATTGGAGGCTCTTATTAGGGCTGATGAATTGCCCCCCACAGCAGCAGAAGCGGCAAATGTTATTCAGAGTGAATAATGCCGCACTATTGTGCCATTTCTCTCGCAGATAAATCTCCTCTCAGTCTTCACTCCAACATTTCACATCATCGATCCCTGCTGTTTTTAATTACAAAACACACTTTTGTTTTGATCAGTTGCAAACATTACTATTAGCCAGCACGGATGTGTGTGATTCTTCAGTGTTGAGTGAGTCACAGCTGTTTATGTATGTTATGTTCTCCTTCATTGATTTTATCAGGCATTTTGTATCACAACGGTTATTTGTGCGTATTCGTTTTCATACTTTATGCTGTCTAGAAGTTAAATAATCTTGACAGAGCAAGAGGGCAAAAGTGAGAGAAAGCTTTGCAATCTCCTGCTGATGACAGTCAAAAAGTCTTTCATTCAAGGTCGTTTGAGAGCTGCCATTTAGCCAGTCATCAGACTGAAAAGTCAAATTGCACATGTTGAGTCTTAAAAGAGCTCTTCAGCTTTGATTTTAGCCAGCCACAACTTCTGAAGCTGAGTGCAGACCGCTAGACTGAAGCTTGTCACCTTTTCATGTTATAAAGGAAGAGTTCACCCAAAGATTCTGTCAATATTTACTCGCCCTCATGTCATTTCAAGCCCTTTCTTTCTTTTGTAGATCTCAGAAGATGAATTTTTGAAGAATATCCTGCCCGTTTTTTCTATATAATGAAAGCGAATGAGAACTAAGGATGTCAAGCTCCAAAATGACAAAAAAGCCACATCATAAATATACTATAAAAGTGATATATATATATATTGTGTGTATATAAATAGCAGCTTTATATGTGGAACATTTTTAAAATTGACTAATCATTGACTGTTCACTGAAAATCTCAACAATCTTGACAACTCATCTATCTATCTATCTATATATATATATATATATATATATCTGTATGTATACATTTTTTTGGAACCAGGGATTTTTTTTCAGGAATATTTGAATAAAAAGTAAAAAAAAGAAAGAAAAACAGCATTTTTTAAAACCGAAATCTTTTCTAACAAGTCTCTGCTATCACTTTTTTTTTTTATCAATTTAACACATCCTTGGTGAATAAAAGTATTAATTTCTTTCTAAAAAGAAAGAATACAAATTTGCTGACTGCAAACTTTTAAATGATAGTTTATATTGTTATAAAAGATTTCGATTTTAAATAAATGCTGTTCTTTTTAATAATCTTGAAAACAGGTATCACAGGTTTTAACAAAATGTTAAGCAGCAAAACTGTTTCCAACACTGATAATAAATCAGCATATTAGAATGATTTCTGAAGGATCATGTGACACTGAAGACTGGAGGAATGATGCTGAAAATTCAACTTTGCATCACAGGAATAAATTACATTTTAAAATATATTCACATAGATAACAGATATTTTACATTGAAATAATATTTCACATTATTACTGTTTTTTATGGATTTTTAATGAAATAAATGCAGCCTTGATGAAAATAAAAAAGAAAAAAAAAACATTAAAAATCTTACTGATCCCAAACTTTCAACTGGCAGTGTATATTTTCAAAAATATATTTTAAAATATGTTTTGCCTACACCTGAAATTTATTTTATTATTGTGAATATATTTTCTTGCCCTTTAAAGTACATTTTAGCTTTTGAAGGTTTAATTTAAATATATTTTTATTTTGAACAAATATTTCCTAAGCTCTGCTGTTTGTCTTTTGTTTAGAATATATTTTCACCAGAAAAACAAAACAAAACATATATATCTAAAAAATTATAGTAATTATAGCGAGAGTGATAGATTAAGTGATATACTTAAACTATATATATATATATATATATATATATGTATGTATGTATATGTGTGTATATATATATACACTAATTAAGTCAATGTGTTATACTGACAGCCCTAATATATTCATATATATTCATATATGCATATATATAATATAGAACAAATAGCGAAAGACAGTCATTTCTGCTTGCCACAATAAATCTCTATTTTCTGTACTAAGTGATTTTCCCCTGAGATATTTTCAGAGATGATAGACAAGATGTTATAGAATAATAATGTAATGAAAACCTAATTTCCTGAAAATGTCCCAATGCGACATCTGACGGGTTTTCCCAGATCGCATCACACACACACACACACACACACACACATATATATATATATATATATATGAATGAATCTGTGTTTTGAATGAATCGTGTGAACCAGTGATTCAAAAGCTCATTCATAAAGAGAGCTATTTACTTAATTCCTGAATGAATCAGCTGTTTGAATGAATCAAATGAATTAATGAATTAATGACTCATAACAACACTTACCGCCACCTGCTGGCAGATTTAGTTTCTTATTATGAGTATCATTTCATTAAAAAAATTATAATAATAAAAATAAAAACATTAAAGGGATAGTTCACCAAAAAATGTTAATTCTGTCATCATTTACTCACCCTCATGTCGTTTCTTATCTTTTGTGGAACATAAAAGAAGATATTTTTGAGGACAAAAGCTAACAGTAACAAAGCTGTTTTGGTTACCAGTGACCTTCATAGTATGAACAAAAAATACTGAGATGTTACTTAAATTATCTTCTTTTATGTTCCATAGTTTTTGTGTAATAAATTCTATGTTGAATCAAATAAAATATTTATTTTTAAAGCTACAGTTTGTAATGTCTACTTGATACTTTCTCATTTAACACAAACATGGCTTTAAATAATCTTTTGTGGGTATTTTTAAATTTATTTTGCGATTAATTTGATTAATTGAAACATATGTAATTAATTAGATTAAACATTTTAAGCACTGACTGTGCTTAAAATGTTTAATCTAATTAATTACATATGTTTCAATTAATCGAATATAATATAATATATACTGTGTATATATATATGTAGAGGGAGAGAGAGAGAAAGAAAGAAAGAGAGGAAAAGAGAAAGAGAGAGAGTCGTTTTCTATATTTCCAGTCTCAGCACATTTATTTTTTCCAAAATTTAGGCAAGTTATATCTTTTGCCTATACCTTGAAATTTATTTTAATATTGGGAATCTATTTTCTTGCCCCTTGAAATACATTTTGTAATAAACATTACTTCATACAGCTTTTGAAGATCTAAATTATATTTTCAATGTTGAAAACATTCCCTAAGCAGTGCTGATTGATTTTTGGTTAGAATATATTTTGACCAGAAAAACTGCATTACTTCTACGAGTAGTGTGGACAACTTTTAATACACTTTTTATTGCGTCCTTTTTGAAGTCTTTATATGTGTGCAGGCGAGTGACCTTCTCTTCTTGATTTAGAATTCACTTGAAGACTTTAAGCTAAAAAGCTAAGTTAAGCTAAGAACAGTGTGTGTCTCTTTTTATTATTGTTCCCCATCCCGCAAGCTTTCAGTATCTCAATTTACCAGTCCTATGATGTTTGTCCTCATCTGAGTGTTGTATTATATATTCTCAGAAAACAGAGGAGAGATGATGAAATAGCCAAGTCTTACTTAATGAGTAGCATTCCCTGTGAAACAAAGTTTTATGGTTCCAGTCTGCAGAGACACTTTCAATTTGTATGGAAAATTTTCACCTCTGAATGGATGTTCCATAGGTCCATTTACTCAGCCGCTGTTTCTTCTAATCATCTGGCACACATTAATCATATCTGCGTCTCCTGGGTCTTGCTCATCTCTAGTCATTTTGCTGTCTAGCGTCTCTGAGTGCAGTACAGTATGTGCTTTGGGCTAAAGCAACAGCACCCAGTCTAGCCAGCTCAGCCCCAGTCAGCCTAGCATGGCCCATTGAACACACTTTTGGGGTTTTGTTTTCCGCAGGGCAATTTTATTTCACTCTTCTATCACTTTCTTTCCCACAGAACATCTCGCTTTTCTTTTTTCTTCCTCTCTCTCAAGCTGAGAAAGTTCTTGATGCTTCAGGCCTCTGAGAATTTGCTATGTGGACATGCTATCTGCTTTTCTCTGCCAGAAGCGAAAATGTGTTTTTCATGGTACTTTGTACCCACAGATAAACCACAATCCATAGTGTAGCTAGACTTTATTCTTTCTCTAATAATTTCATAGACCGTGTACAGTTATGTGCAGTTATGACCCTTTTATAAGGACACTATGTGCCTCTGGACTGTTTCAAAGTTTATTCGAAAATGCCTCTGTTTTGCAGAAGATAAAATGCAGAAGAAGTTTTTTTTTGCACTTTTTTGAAAATGTTATTTTTTTTTTATTATGAATATGCATTTTCATTCTTTCGTTTGTTATGTTCGACACTGAATCTCAAAAGCTTGTGTCAAAAATGCCAACATTGTTTCAAAGATTGATTTTTTTTTTGCCAAAAAATCTCTACTCTAAATCCTTGTTATTATTTATTTTTTTGACAATAAATATGTAATCCATTTGTGAAGCTCAGGGTTAATTTGAAAATAAAATAAATATTCAAGGCAGGTCTGGGTTGTGGTTAAAAGAGACAGTTCAAAGATTTTATTTATGAACTTGTTTCATTTATTTTAATTATTTTGTTCCCAGTACACTGACTTTGACATTGATTGTTTTATTAATTTCAGAATAAAATAAAACAACCTAAAATAAGTAAATGAAGACAGACAGATGGAACAAAAGAAAGAAAGAATGTGACTGTCTTAATGAGAGTCGATTGAATCAGCTAATTTATTCAAAAATGCTGATTCATTCAAGAATGAAACAAGTGAGCGATTCATTCACTCATCCTTTCAATGAAACAATAAAAATGTTTTTTCATTGTAAAAACATTACTATTCCCGTTTTGATACTTAAAAATGTAACGTTTAATTTAATGTGTTACTTGCCATCTCACTTATTTTTACATGAATTTTTAAAAATGGGAACAAAATATTTATTAAAAATTCTTATGGGTTATTTTTAATGTTTTCTAAGTGTATTTCATATTTTCATTTAGACAAACTGTAAATACAACTTGCACTAGCTGTCAGTGATACTTTCTACATTTTTTCCATTTTAAAAATGCATTTTTATTAGTACTGTCAAATCAATTAATCGAGATTAATCGCTTCCAAAATAAAAGTTTGTGTTTACATAATATATATGTGTACTGTGTATATTTATATGTATATATGAATAAACACATACATGTCAATTTAAAGAAATATATGTAATACCTAAATATTATGTAAACACAAATTTTTCTTTCAGATGCGATTAATCGCGATTAATCGATTTGACAGCACTAATTTTAAAATCACGCAGTGTTGTTTTTTTGTTTTTGTCATATTTTTGTTAACATTATGTTTTAATTTGTAATTTAATTGTCATGTTTTTTATATCATCTTCATTCGATTTAGTTCGTTATTACAAAAATGAAAAAAAGAAGCCTTTATTAACATATTTTTTCCCTTCTGAAAATGCATTTTAATTAGTGTTGCCAAATCGATTAATCGCATCCAAAATAAAAGTTTGTGTTTACATAATATATATGTGTACTGTGTATATTTATATGAATAAACACACATGCATGTATATTTTAAGAAATATGTCATACCTAAATATTATGTAAACACATTTTTTTGTTTCAGATGCGATTAATCGCGATTATTCGATTTGACAGCACTAATTTTAAAATCACGCAGTATTGTTTTTTTGTCATATTTTTGTTTACATTATGTTTTAATTTGTAATTTAATTGTCATGTTTTTATATCATCTTCATTCGATTTAGTTCGTTATTACAAAAATGAAAAAAAGAAGCCTTTATTAACTAATATTTTTCCCTTCTAAAAATGCGTTTTAGTTAGTGCTGTCAAATCGATTAACCGCATTCAAAATAAAAGTTTGTGTTTAGATAATATATGTGTGTACTGTGCATATTTATATGTAAATTTTAAGAAATGTATGTAATACCTATATATGATGTAAACAGAAATTTTTGTTTCGGATGCGATTAATCGCGATTAGTCGATTTGACAGCACTAATTTTTTTTTTTTTTAAATCATGCGGTTGTTTTTGTAATATTTTTGTTAACATTATGTTTTAATTTGTAATTTAATTGTCATGTTTTTATATCATCTTCATTCGATTTAGTTCCTAATTACAAGAATGAAAAAAAAAAATCCTTTATTAACTGCAGAAGGCTGATACTGTTTGTATCTTGCTCCAAGTGCAAAACTCAGTTGAGCGAAGTGTAGTTTAGCTGACTGAGTGTGTACGTGGGAGTTTTCATGCTCTGTTTTAATTGGAGAGCCACTCGCTAAGCACCTGATCCCTGCAGTAAGTTATGCAAACAGCTTTCCACGAATCCATAATGCTGTCAGTCTTCGGTTTGAAATTTCTGTAAAGCTGAGGCTTAGTAGAAGTCCAAATCATTTGTGAAGTGTTGTCCGGCCATTTAAAATGACTTATTTACGAGCAGAAATGGGTTTTGTGATTATTTTTTTCACATCCCACAAAGGCTTATTTTGGAGATTTGCTGCTCGCTCAGTACCATCAAATCCAGTGTTTACTTAATGGTTGCCCATTCTGCTTTGTCATATCTGCCAGAATGATGAACGGTCCCTCACACGTATATGAGCGACCATAGGCATTATGTTGAGAAATAGCGGTCGCCCGCATATAAGTGCAATAGACTATAATGAGCAAAGAGATGGCTGCTGAGCCAAAAACGATCCAGTTTTTGATGAATATAAAGTGTTTTATTGCACAGTAGAATGGATTCTGCCTTTTATTAGGCACAATTTTCATTTTGGCAAAAACATTTTTTCCAGAGAAATTTATTGGCTATGGTACGAGATGCAGGGAAGACAAATGGCCTGGACAGTAAAGACAACATGTAATTTATGGGAACATTGCCTGGAACAAAATTATATGTCATGAATATGATGAAATATATTCCCTGTAATGGAGATTCATATAAGATTGTGAATGTGCAGGCTACTGTGGTTCTTCTTGATAAAAGCTTCCTTTCAGGTCTGCGTGACCTTTTTTGTTCCATTAGGGCTTCTCGAACCGCAAATTTCTGACCGCAGCCCTCCTTTCATGACAATTGAATGATTGCAGTGAATGATCTTCTTTAGCCATTCGCTGTTTAGTTTGTTTCTGTAGACTCTTTGCTTTGATTTCCTTTCGAAAGCACACTGTTATGCATGGGTTATCTTGAATCATAGATCAAATTAATTCTTTCAGAGAAAAACGAGTATAAAAATAAGCATGTAATGACACAGAATAGCTATTTTCAATGTGCAGTGGAGCATTTAAGTGATTCAGCCCTCCACTAATCTATGTCACATAGGTTTCATACTAGATTTATACTCTTAGATGAATTAATATATAGACAAGCACCTGAGTTTCTGCAAGGACCGCGGTGATTTCTTGGAACGGTCTTCAAACAATATTCCTGCATTAATCCCGGTTGTTTACCGTGCAGGTGCTCGAGTGCACGTGCTTAGCCTTGGTGATTAGTCCAAAAATAGAAAAGCAACAGTGTCCCCAAACTCCACTTCATTATTCTCCACTGATCGTGTTGTCATGTGGGAGATGGTTGTCACGCTGGCGTGAAGGTAAACAAGTTAAAGTGACAGAAAATCAAAGCATCCTTGAGTTTCTCAACCATGTGTCTAAATAAGATAGAGCTTTGCTCATGAATAACTTACAGAGCCTTTGAAAATACAATCAGAGCCTAAACCAATTCTCTTATTTTGCTGAATTACAAACCCTCGTTCTATTGAATTATAATCAAAACACTGACTCAAAAATGACTTGTGTATAGGATTTGATATAAGAAAATATTCTCCACAAAATCAATTCAGTTCCAGGTCGGGATTTGCAAAACAATATAACTCACTAGCGGTTTGTCTGAACGAGGAGCCGACTGAATAGTTCGTCTTAAGGACAGGGTGGATTTTCAAGACATGGAAAAAAGCGTAAAAATGGTACAGTCACAAAATTTTCAGTAATCTTTTGCGTTTGCACAGAAAAAGTTTTTTTTTTTTTTTCTTTTTTTTTCTCTTCTTGAGGCAATGCACATACAACATTTAATATAAACACTAGCTGTCTGCAATTCTTTGTGCATTCTACAAAATGCATTTTAGTTAGTGTTGTCAAATCGATTAATCATGATTAATCGCATCCAAAATAAAAAATTTTCGCTTACGTGTATTATGCATATTTACATAAATACACACACATACATGGATATAAACATATATATTATGTGAACACAAACTTATTTTGGATGCGATTAATCAATTTGACAGCACTAATTTTAAAGTCATGCAGTGTTCTTTTTTGTCATATTTTTGTTAATATTTAATTTAATTATCATGTTTTTTATTTCATCATCATTTGATTCTGTGCCTTATATCAAAAATGCTTTTTCCCTCAAGAAAATTTACATTTGCTTGCAAAACTTTTGAGCTCCCATGAGAAACTTTGCATTTATTTTCAAAATTGTTTTCCTAAGAAGCTTTGCGTTTGCTCAGAAAATGTTTGTACTATGTATATTTGCATGTGTATGTGTGTAAATACACACATACATGTATATATTTCCAAACTATTTGTAATATATATTGTGTAAACACAAACTTATTTTGGATATGATTAATAGCGATTAATCGATTTGACATCACTAATTTTTAAAGTTATGCAGGTTTTTGTCATCTTTTTGTTAATTTGTAATTTATTTGTCATATTTTTTTATATCGTCATTTGTTTTTCTTCCTTATAACAAAAATGTTTTTTTTCTCTAGGAAATTTGTATTTGCTTGCAAAACTTTTGATCTCCTCGAGAAACTTTGCATTCATTCTTAAAATTCTTTCCCTAAGGAGCTTTGCGTTTGCTCAGAAAATGTTTGCATTCCCTGAGAAACTTTTTTTATGTTCGCTTGAAAAAAAGCGCAAAAATATTTCGAGCGAGCACAAAGCTTCTTAAGGCAGTGCAAATATGTTTTATATTAAAACTAGCTGTCTGCAATTCTCCCTACATTTTTTTCTAGTCAAAAAATGCATTTTAGTTAGTGCTGTCGAAACGATTAATCGCATCCAAAGTTAAATTTTGTATTTACATAATATATGTGTGTGTGTACTATGTATATTTTTTTACGTGTATATATAAATACGCACACATATATGTATATATTTAAGACATGTATGTAATATATATTGTGTAAACACAAACTTATTTGGATGTGATTAATCGTGATTAATCGATTTAATTTTTAAAGTCATGCAGTGTTCTTTTTTTGTCATAGTTTTGTTAATTTGTCATTTGATTTTGTTCCTTATAACAAAAATGCGTGATTAATCGCATGCAAAATAAAAGTTTCTTTACATAATATATGTGTGTGTACTTTGTATATTTACATATGTATGTATATGTATACAGTAGTCAACATTTAAAGTGGATCATCAAAAGTTCATCAAAGTTGACATAGGTATTGTTTTGGTTTTTGGACAACTTTGATGAAATGTTTTGATCCGCTTCAAATGTTGACATATCAAAAACCATTTTTTTTTATGATCGCTTGAAAAAAATGCAAACATATTTAAAAAAAATATTCAGAGCAAGCACAAAGCTTCTTGAGGAAATGCAAATATAATATTTACATACTTTCTACATTTTTTCCCTTCTAAAAATGCATTTTAGTTAGTTGTCAAATCGATTAATCATGATTAATCACATCCAAAATAAAAGTTTGTGTTTACATAATATATGTGTGTATTATGTATATTTACATAAATACACACACATACATGAATATATTTAAGAAACATATATATATATATATATATATATATATATATATATATTATGTAAACGCAAACTTATTTTGGATGCAATTAATCGCGATTAATCGATTTGACAGGACTAATTTTAAAGTCATGCAGTGTTCTTTTTTCTCATATTTTTGTTAATTTTTAATTTAATTATCATGTTTTTTTTTATTTCATCATCATTTGATTTTGCTCCTTATAACAAAAATGCTTTTTCCCCTCAAGAAAATTTGCATTCGCTTGCAAAACTTTTGAGCTCCCTTGAGAAACTTCATTCATTCTTAAAATTCCTTTCCTAAGCAGCTTTGCACTTGCTCCAAAAAATTTTAATGATCGCTCGCAAAAACCCGCAAAAGTATTTTGAGCAAGCACAAACCGTCTTGAGGCAATGCAAATATAATATTTTACATAAATATAATGTATCTTGTCCATACAAATGAACTTACAGCACAATGTCTGCAAGCAAATTAAATTTCAGCCTTGTAAAATATCAAAACAAAAACATACAAATGTAAGAGAACCATCATTTGACCACTTTAACTCAACTCCAGCATTAATATTTTTCTAACCAAATCTTTTCAGACGTCGCATATGCGTCGTTATTATGCATTCTGTCAAAGTTTAGACATGCTTCCATGCATTTAATTTCTTTTGGCGAAACGGCTTCATTTGTTTTCCGCCCTCCCGGTGCTATGCGGAGTGCTTGATATGGTTGACGGCTGCACCTTTACTTCCTCCTCGGCTACTGAACTCTTTAGCTCCTTCAAAGTGATTGTCGGCCTCTCTGTGGCATCTCTCACAAATCTCCTTCTTGTTCGGTTGGAGGGCTTTGACAGATGACCTTTTCTAGATGCTTTCTGGGTGGTTTGCTGTAGCTTCCACTTGATAATTGACAATTCAACCAACAGCGTTCACTGGAACTGGCGAAATCCTGTATGTGTCCCATCCCCCGGTTATTCGTGCGTGGTACGTGCATCTCTAAAAACTCTTGAATCGAGATGGCTTGATTATTCACTTGTTTATATTTTATTATGGCATAAAGATCATCCAGCTTGACAGTTCTGTGCAAAACATAGTGTGTTTGTCCCTGGGCAGCTTTGTGGATTGCACAGCTTCTCTACAGTATGAGAGCCCCATAATGGAAGCAGTGGATAAAAGAAAAAAAATCCATAGGCAAGCAACCGTACATGATTAAAAAAATGAAATCCCCCATTAGAGAGATGGGATGAGAGTATGGTAGTTATCCGGCTTATAGTCTCAGACGGCACACCCACAGACTGTTCTGATGCATCTTGCACACAAAAATAGCTAGAACTGCCTGTAGTCGGCAGTTGCAGTCTGATTGGCTGACTTCTGTACGGTTTTAGGAGCACAAAGGAAGAGTGGTGTTCACAAGTTCCCTGACTGCTACAATGAATGCTTCTGAGAAAGAGCTAGAGACTGAAAAGTTGAGAGGTTTGTGGCATTGAATCTTTGGACTCATAAGTCGCCATGATGAGAGAAACCGCACTAGCCATTTCATGAACAAATCGTTGAGTCAGATCTTTGATTGTGGATCACAATTTCCAAAAATGATTCCCTCTGAATGATTCTTTCACAAAATCCAGGCTCAGTGGAGCAGAAGATTATCAGTGAATAATAACTTGAGTTTTTTGAAGCTTGAAAGCTACAGCCCTCATTGTAATTCCATGAAAAACCTATTAAAATTGCTTCTTTTTGGAAGAAAGTAAGTGGGGCCCTATGATTTTTATGACTGGAATCCAGTCATAAAAATGTAATTTACCATATAACTTGAAGTGTCACAGAATTTGCCCAAATTCGGATGAATAAATCAAACATAGGTCAGTACACTTAAATCAAAATATGATATTAACTAGTGTCTGGGAATATTAAACCGCAAAAATACTATTTAAATATGAATCCTGCATGTTCTGCATGTCTCTGTGTGAATGAATGCCGCATATACGTGGTTTTGTTTACTGAGAGTCACTTCATTAACATTTAACCATTTCGTTTGAGAAAAACTATTGTCATATCATATACAAACACACATTGTCACATTGTATAGAAACGTAAAGCTCTTTATAGCAACCTGTCAAAATAAAAGTTTGGTTTAACTTAAAAAAAACTGTGATTGACTTACAGTGCTGGGCAGCAATAATCGTGATTAATCTCATCCACAATAAAAGTTTTTGTTTATATAATATATGTGTTGTGTGCTGTGTATATTTATTATGTATATATAAAGACACACACATACAGTATATATTTTACAATTATTACATGTATATATTTTAGGGCTGTCAAACGATTAATTGCAATTAATCGCATACAGAATAAAAGTTCATTTTTAAATAATTTATATTATATATAAATAAAAATATTTTGTAAATAAATACAAATGCAACAAATTTCTCTTAAATATATACATTAATTTGTGTTTATATATACTTAATAATTACACATAGTACACACACATTTAATAGGAAAACTCAAACTTTTATTTTGTATGTGATTAATCACGATTGTTTGACAGCCCTAAAATATTTCATATTATATAAATATATTTAATATACAAATATAACATGTATGTGTGTCTATATATATATATATATATATATATATATATATATATATAACCATCATAATATACACAGTACGCATATATTATGTACACGAACACTTTTATTTTGGATGCGATTTAATCGCGATTAATCGTTTCCTAGCACTAATTACTTAATGTAATGACAGTACCAGTACTACTAATAAAATTAATATTAAAAACATTTTTTAAGGAATTTATGTACCAGATAAATGTAAATACACAATACAGTAATTCTGAAATAAATAAATATTTTGATCAAATCTGTTAATTAGAGATGCTTTTGATTATTAAAATGTAATGAAACCATTAACATGGAATCCAGAAAATTAATGGAAAACACAGAATTTAGTAAAAATAGAACAAAATTTGGGTTAAACATTTCATTGGGCCTTAGAAATGTAATTTTTCACATTTTTAATAAATTGCTGTTAAATTGTGTAAGTTTCATTTCAATTAATTAGACATGGTTTTTAAATTCATTTTAATTCAATTTAACCATTAACCAAAAAGTAAAAAAAAAAGTAAAAAAAAAAACCTAATATGACAGAAAAAGTAAGGTCAGTCAGTAAGATTTTTTTTTATTTATTTTTGGGGACTTTTATTCTGTGAAGATGCATTCAGTTGATCAAAAATGACAGTAAGACATTTATAATGCTAAAAAAGATTTACATAAATAAATGTTGTTCTTTAGAACGGTATATTCATCAAAGAATTCAGATTTTTTTATGATTTCCACAACAATATTAAGCAGCACAACAGTTAATTTAAACTGTAATAATATTTCAGTGTTCTTTGTTTTATTTGATAAGTTATCTGCAGCCCTGGAGATCATAAAGGACAAAAAAAAATTGTGTGCTAGAACGAAACATATTAGTATTTTGTGAATAAAACCAAAGGTCTGGTACTGAAACTTAAAAAATGGGCCGAAAAACTTCTAACCTTAATATTTAATTACTGTAGATTTTAATGTTCGCATATGGAGGTTTTTAGTATCTGAATAATCCCCGCTGCCACTGCTTCACTTCAAGATGAGGAAACTTGACCTACATATTGTTTCAACATTATTTTGCAGCTATTTTGGTAATGTACTAGTAGTATGTGCAGAGCTCAGGCAGGCGGTTAGACCTGCCTCAAACCTGACATTTTAACTAATGTTCTTCACGAAAGGTTAGAGTGACCTACATGCTCCATGTGGAGTTTTCTCTCCCCCCTCCTCTTTCTCCTTGCACCTGAATGAAACGTTGCCTTAAGTGTTAGAACGCACAAAATAAGAAGTGTTAATTATTCCGAATTTAAATTAAGCAGCTGACGTTAAAGCTCGTACCTTGACGTTGATAACAACAGCATCACTCTACAATATAATTAGTCCTATAGAGGGAGTATATGAACTGCATTACCGAACTTTCTATTCTTGATACCGAAACAAGGATGTGGCACGTCTGATAACCCAAATGTTTGTGAGTCATCAGCACCTGCTGAATGTCACCTGAATTCCATTTCCTCCCGCAGCTCTCAGATCTGTTGGCCGCAGTAACAGGGAAAACGGCATGGGTGCTCTGCTGGACTGAATTTGTGCAAGAGAAATAAGTAAATAGAGTGTTATGCTAATGCAATAAGCCAAGAATGTCTCTCTCTGCCCCTCCTGCGCTATGCTGGACACGGGTTCTTGCTGGCAGTGTTATCATCCATGCAGATCTTTGAAAGGCTAGGCTTTGGATTAGCCCTATGCTGACACAGCTTGACCTTGTTGGGTGTGTGTATGTGCGTCCCTTTGATACATGAAAGTGTGTGATTGTACTTTAAATCTTTGTGTGTGTGTCAGCAGTGTTTTTTTCCTATAGGAGGTAGAGAAGGCAATGCTGGTCAAAGAGAAGGTAATAGAAAGTAATCATTACAAATGTATATATATGTATATTTTAGTAGTATTATTAATATTGTTAATGACTAAATTAATTATGTATTAGGAACAAATTAAGCAAAAAACAACTCATGATTAAAAACTTGGCTGGTTAATTTGTTTTAGACTTTTGTTAAAGGGACAGTTCACCTAAAAATGATTTACTCACCCTCAAACCATCCTAGGTGTATATGACTTTCTTTTTTCAGATGAGTACAATCAAAGTTTTATTAAAAAATATCATGGCTCTTCCGAGTTTTATAATGGCAGTGAATGGGTGTTGAGATTTTGAAGCCTAAAAAGTGCATCCATCCATCATAAAATATACTCCACACAGGCTTCTGAAGTGAATCAATGCATTTGTATAAGAAAAATATCTATTTAAAACTTTATAAACCATAATTTCTGGCTTCTGCTTTCTGTTTTGCTCTCTCCTCTGTGCTTCCGTATTCGACGTTGCATTCACCTACATCCTACGTTATCTCCTGGAAAGCCGCTCTCTCATGAACGCGAGTATGACAGTTACTGGAAGCTAGAGATTACAGTTTATAAAGTTTTAAATACAGATAATTTCCTTACAAAAATGCATCAGTTCGCTTCAGAAGGACTTTATTAATCCCTTGGACACGTGTGGAGTACTTTTTATGATGGGTGGATGCACTTCATTGGACTTAATTTTTTTTTTTGGGTGCCCACTGTATGCAACTAACTAAAATAAAATAAGTCAAAGTTTAAGTTCTAAAAATTCTAAAGGTGAAACGGAAATAAAAAAATAATTAAAGCTAAATGTAGATATTTAAAATTCTAAAAAACGAATAAAAAGACAAAAAAAACAAAATTACTAAACCTAAAATTTGCATATAAGATTTTATAAACAATGCTAAAATATAAAAAATTAAAAAATCTTAGTGGCTTTTGTCTTTACAATGAAAATCAAAGGTTAATTAACTTAGTTAGGGGATGCACAATATTGGGTTTTTGCCGATATCTGATATGCCGATAATTTTCAATGCATTTTAGCCGATAACCGATGCTGATACCAATATATTTCCTATTGTTTGGAAACAACACAAATTCTCTCCTGTGTAGAAATTATAAGCAAATTATTTTTAATTTTAGTTTTTCTTTTTTAATGACAGTTTGAAGCTTTCAAAAATAAACTATATATCAATCGTTGCATTTTATTTATTTATTTATTTATTTATTTATTTATTTATTTATTTTTTTTCCGAAAAATGCAGTGGTAACCTTAAATTTTATCTTAAGATTTAACATTTGTAGATGGTCTAAAAGCAAAAGAGTTGAAAAAATTCTGAAAATCTTTTAGAGCTTATAATTTGTTTAAAAAAATATAACATTACACATTAATGAATAAATCAGTATATATACAATTATTTAATTTACAAGTGTCATGTTTGTGATTTATTTTATTTTTTTTTTAATTCATGTAAGCTATAGCTTCTGACCTTTAAATCAAAACAATACTAATGTTTTTATGACATCAAATACTGCTTTATTTAATAAGAAACACAGTCTAAATGTTATTTGTGTATTTTACTTTCATTTTATTAGAAGTAGGTCAACAGCGCCCTCTACGGAATTAAAACTCCTTACCGAATGGGCATTTGGACTCAGGGGAGGCTGCCACTGCTGCCATCAGTGTTGCCAAGTCGGTGGTTTTCCCGCGGAATTGGGCTACTTTTACACTGTTGCTGCGGGTAGTTTTTGATGTCCGCGGGTTGAAGCGACCCCAGTAACATCATATTTAGCCTCTGAAATGCAAATTTACCAGGGGAGCCCCGACACAAAAATGCTAGTTTTGGGCTAGTTTTGAGTAGCAATTGGGCAGGTTTTGTTGTGAAAACCTGGCAACCCTGGCTGCCACTGCACATGCTATTGTTGTTTACTCTATCACACACTGAACGCGTCATTCTGTACGTGCATTCTCAGATTAAATGCAGCGATCCAAACAGTGAATCTAATCATCATTCAGGCAAAACTTTGCTTCCAAGAATGAGCCGCACTACCGACGTGATCTAATCGCTAGCACACTCTGAGCACATGTGAGTTATTCCTCTTATCGGCAAGACATATTGGCAAAATTTGTGACCCTGGACCACAAAACCATTCAGAAGTCGCAATAGCCAAAAATACACTGTATAGGTCAAAATTATAGATTTTCTTTTATGCCAAAAATCATTGGGATATTAAGTAAAGATCATGTTCCATGACAATATTTTGTAAATTTCCTACCGTAAATATATCAAAACTTAATTTTTGATTTGTATTATGCATTGCTAAGAACTTAATTTGGACAACTTTAAAGGCGATTTTTCTCAATATTTTGATTTGTTTGCACCCTCAGATTACAGTTTTTTAAATAGTTGTATCTCAGCCAAATATTTTTCTGTGCTAACAAGCCATGCATCAATAGAAAGCTTATTTATTCAGCTTTGTATGAACCTAGATTTCAAAAAATTGACCCTTATGACCAATGTGGTCCAGGGTCACATTTTTCATATCGGCCGATGCCGACATTTACATTTAAAGCCACTGTTGGCTGATTCCAATATTGGTTCGATAATATCATGCATGCCTACACTGTAAAAAACAATTTGTTGAGTCAACTTAAAATAATTTGTAACCTGGCTGCCTTAATTTTAAGTTCAACTCAAAGTCAACTCAAAAAAAGTTTATTCAAATTGAAATGTTAAATTATACTAAGTGACAACGTAGATATTTGAGTTGAGTCAACTTAAAATTTTAAGGCAGCTGGGTTACTTACTCATCTGTTAAGTTTAGCAAATACAAATATCTAAGTTGTTACTTAGTACAACTTAACATTTAAAGTTGACTAAACTTATTTTAGTTGACTGAACTTAAAATTTTAAGGCAGCGGGGTAACAATTTATTTTAAGCTGACTCAACAAATTGTGTTTTTTATTTTTTACAGTGTAGTTAGTTGTCTAATAAAGTAAAGTGAAGTGCAAACTCATATCAAATGTTGTTTTTATTATTAAAAACTTAATATTAGCTAAATAACAGTTAAAAAGTAGGCTATAGTAACACACACACACACACACACATTGTGTTTCCATGTTTTATGGGGACAATCTGAAGACATAATGGTTTTTATACTGTACAAACCATATTTTCTATCGCCCTACACCTACCCTACACCTAAACCTAGCCCTCACAGGAGACTGTGCACATTTTTACTTTCTCAAAAAAACTCATTCTGCATGATTTATAAGCCTGTTTCCTCATGGGGACCTAAAAAAATGTCCCCACAAGGTCAAAATTGACTGGTATTACTATCCTTGTGGGGACATTTGGTCCCCATAACGTGATAAATACCAGGTACACACACACACACACACACACACACACACACACACACAAAACTGCAACAAAAACTTTGTGCATTAAAAACTTTAATTTAAAAACTTTGGTTGGTTGCTTTGGTTAGATTATTATAGTATATTATATTTACTTGTTAATAGTGTAAAGTAAATGGTTTTTCATTTTCCAAGCCTTTAACCTGGAATTTACATCGGACTTAAAAAAAAAAAAAAAGCCCAGAGAGGGGACTTTGCCTTCTCATTTAACAAGTTCACCACATGCCATTGGTGTGTGTGTCACTTTGGCGTATGTCATTAACTCCATATTACATTTCTGGACTTGGGTGGGAGCCCATGGATATTTTATTAAAGAGTGTCCGTGCATGGGAAATGAGCCGGCGCTATACTGTGATTACTTGCTACTGGGGCAACAGTGTGTTTCACTTTCGGAATGCCCTAGATAGTGTAATCTATGATTAACTGGGTAGAAGTTTCACTTTCCTAGGAGCAGTTGTTGTCACAGAGCAAATTAATAAATTAAATGATGTCTACACCTGAGACACATCAGCTTGCAGACGGAGTGGAATGTCAAACTTCTTCACATGCTTGTCTTACAGGCAAAGTTAAACTGATGGTTTACCTGCCTGACGGCTTTAAAGGGACAGTTCATCCAAAAAGGAAAATTCTGTCATTAATTACTCACCATCATGTCGTTTCCAAACCCGTAAGACCTTTGTTCATCTTCGGAACGCAAATTAAGATATTTTTGACCCTGCATAGATAGCACGTCACGTCACGACACACTGGAAACATTTTGCTGTTATTATGGCCATATATAGAGTATAGTATTGGGCTTAGAAAAGCGTTAATGTAAAGCCCTGATATGTTGGTAATCTGAGTGTAAAACTCAGACAAAAGCTTTATCTGAATGCAAACAGAAGTCTGGATGTGATTGCAGTAATGATGGCCTTAGCAACCGCCCGTCCAGATAATAAATCAAATCATAGCATCCTCTACAGCTCTGTCCCAAAACAGCTTGGCAATCATGTTGAGAGGAGCCCATTTTCTTGTTTGGAAACTGGTACTCACAGTGTCAGGATATTCCCAAACAACATCACTGCTCATCAGTCATTCTTCATGGTTTCTCAAAATCAGCAGAAATTGCTTTATGTGTGTGTGTGTGTGTGTGTGTGTGTGTGTTTAGCAATTCTCTTATAGCTATAATGTGTGTTCCTGAATCCTGTGACTTTGCAGATGACTTATATTTTAGGTTATTGTATTTGTACCGAATTGTGATCCTGGACCACAAAACCAGTCCTAAGTAGCATGGGTATATTTGTAGCAATAGCCAAAAAAGCATTGCATTGGTTAAAATGATCGATTTTCCTTTTATGCCAAAAATCATTAGGATGTTAAGTGAAGATCATGTTCCATGAAGATATATGTAGATATAAAACTTGATTTTGATTAGTCATATGCATTGCTAAGAACTTCATTTGGACAACTTTAAAGACGATTTTCTCATTATTTTGATTGTTTTGCACCCACAGATTCCAGATTTTTAAATAATTGTATCTTGGCCAAATATTGTCCTGTCCTAACAATTCATACATCAATGATCATATGATTTATCAATTATCAATTTAATATAATTCAACCTTATGACTGGTTTTGTGGTCCTGGGTTACAATTCTGTTTCTATATATTATTTTAGTTACAATTATAGGCATATAGCATAACGTCTGTGGTTTACGTAATTATGCAAAAGAGATTGTGATCTTTGTGTTTATTAATAAAGTGGGAGTGTCTCTTGGCTGTGGGTGTTACAAAAGGCCATTTATGCATTATGAAATCCATTAAAATATATAACAAAAGATACACAGTATACAAATATATAAACAGTATATGCCGTTAAATTCAGTAAGATTTTTTTGGTTCATTTTAAAGAAAGTCATAATTTTCAGCACGTTACATTGATCACCAATGATTTTTATGATTTTACAAAAGATTTCTATTTTAAATACTATAAATAGTTTTCTTTTGAATTTTTTTAAATTTACAAAAATATTAATCAGTAATAAATTAAAATGTATTTGAAAAAGTTTACTATTTTAAAAAGTAATAACATTTCACAACAATTCTTTTTTCTCAGGATTGCATGATATAAGCTCACAATTTTGACTTTTTTCTCAGAATTGCATGACATAAACTCGCAATTGCAAGTTATAAAGTTAGAACTACAAGATATAAAGTAACAATTCTGACTTTTTTTGGTCAGAATTGTGTGATATGAACTCACTTGTGAGAAATAAAGTCAGAATTACGAGATGAAAACTTTGTAGCGCAATTGTGAGATATGACCTTGCAATTTTGAGAACATATCAGTCTTTTTTCCCCCTCAAAATTGGATTTTATAACTCACAATTGCAAGTTTATATCTCACAATTCCGAGTTTATATCACGCAATTCTGACAAAAAAGTCAGAATTACCAGTTTTTAACTCGCAGTTCTGACTTTCTTTCTTGCAATTGTGAGTTCATTTCATGCCATTCTGACAAAAAAAAAAAAAAAAAATCAGAATTGTGACTTCATGTCTTGCAATTCTAACTTTATAACTCACAATTGCAAGTTTATATCACAAAATTCTGACAAAAAAAGTCAGAATTGCCCTTTTTTCTCGCAGTTCTGACTTTATTTCTTGCAATTGTTTATATAATGCAATTCTAAACAAAAAAGTCAGAATTGTGACTTTATATCTCGCAGTTCTAACTTTATAACTCACAATTCCGAGTTTATATCATGCAATTTTGACATTTTTGTTTTTAACTCACAGTTCTGACTTTATTTCTTGCAGTTGTGAGTTTATAAAATGCAATTCTGACAAAAAAGTCAGAATTGTGACTTTATATCTCACAATTCTAACTTTATAACTCATAATTCCGAGTTTATATCATGCAATTCTGACTTTTTTTTTTAACTCGCAGTTCTGACTTTATTTCTTGCAATTGTGACTTTATAACTCACAATTGCGATTCATGCAATTCTGACGGAAAAGTTGCAATAACACTTTTTATTCAGTGGCGGAGAAAAACATTCAAAAAAAGGTTTTTACTAGAAACTTTTGAACAGTAATAATCAAAACACACTCAAAAATGACATGTTACGTCTAGAAAGATGTACTGCAAGTAAATTGTTATTCTAGAGCCCTATTTCTGTCACTTTTTGTAGACCTACTGTCACTGAATATTGTTTTTCTTCATCTAGTCTTGGCTAAAGGGAATTTTCTTCAAATATTTACATTGAAAACAGATTCTTACAACTTGTTTTCAAGTCACGCAGTACTGTGCTGTTTATTTAGTCTGTGTATTCAGTCTGTTTCGGATCTGTTTGAGCTTACGGTTCAGAACCATCTATGACCTTAGAAGCAAGTTACGGTAGTGTTGATTTTCTCCGTCTCTGCCCTCCCTCGGTGTAGAGTGAGTATGATTGCAGTGTCTTATAAGTAATCAGATAACCTTCTCCGCTAGCAGCTGGTGGTTTGTGGATCACAGCAGACACAGATTTTATTAGAGAGGTGAAACGTCAGACAGTGGAGCCTTCAAGGTGGCTCACATCATCTTGCTGGCACATGAAAAGGTCAGCCATCTCTCTGACTGAGCTGCATTGTCTTTTGATTAGCTAATATCATAAACGCACACATTCCTGCATGCTTACAGAGTCATAGTAGCATTCATTTGCTTTGGGCCTCATATTTAAAATAGTCTTGTTTCATTCCTTTTTTTCATATTTTGATGGCTACATTTAAACTTTACATACATGCATAACAAGTGTGATTCTTAAACCCATTTTGTGCAAAGAACAGCAAAGTCTTTCTACCTCACATTTAATTCAGTGTGTTTCTTGGCATTTTTTGTTCTTGTGAAATTTACCAACAGTTTCTGAGTGAAAACTGTTTGTACACCAAATTACATGAGTGCATACGGCTCTATTTGGGCTCTATGTATTTTTAAAAATCATGGTGAACCTTCAATTATAAAACGCAGTTGTCACTCTTTTTTATAATCAGTTTGTGTGAACATTCCTGAATTCATTCCTGAATGAAAAAGTGTTTGCAACAAATCGGTTGAGTAAGTGATTCAGTGACTCACTCAGAAAACAATCACAGTTTTGTGTCTGAATGAACTGGTGGTGGCTTTGAACAAATTTGTTGAATGAATGATTCAGTGCCTCACTCATTAAGACCATCACTTGTTTAGTTTCTGTATGAATCTGTATATTTGATTGAATCGGTTGAATGAATGATTCAACGACTCACTCCTTTAGACGGTAACTTGTCTCTAGTGTTAATTTTGTCCATGCACGAGATGCATCGTTGAAGATGTGCATAAAATATTGCATGCAATTTATCGTCCAGCCCTAGCTTTGAACAAATTGGTGATTGAATGATTCAGCGACTCACTTACATTAGAAAGACAGTCCCTTGTTTCTTGTATGAATGAATCGGTTGCTTTGAACAAATCTATTGAATGAATGATTAAGTTATTCACTTATTAAATGGATAGTTCACCCAAAAATGAAAACTACCCCATGATTTACTCACCCTGAAGTCATTCTAGGTGTATATGACTTTCTACTTTCAGATGAATACAACTGGAGTTATATTAAAAAATGTCCTGGCTCGTCCAAGCTTTATAATGACAGTGAATGGGTGATGAAATTTTAAACTCCCATAAAGTGGATCCATCAATCATAAAAAGTACTCCACACTGTTCCGAGGGGTTAATAAAGGCCTTCTGAAGTGAATCAATGAGATTGTATAAGAAAAATATCCAGTGTTGGGGAAAGTTACTTTTAAAAGTAATGCATTACAATTTTGTGTTACTCCCTGAAAAAGTAACTAATTACGTTACTTAGTTACTTTTTTATAAAAAGTAATGCATTACGTTACTTTTGCGTTACTTTTTTAAATAGGCAGGGCTTGCTTCATTGTTTTTAATATAAAACAATTCTAATGTAAAAGCCCTTTTACACCAAAAGTGAAATGAATTCAACTCAGGCTGAAAGTGCATTTAAATTATTGCAGGGTTGCGTCATATTCTGAGTTTGCATTTCACTGTTTTTATTCATTTTGAGGAATACTGAATCTGTTTTTTAAGTGAGATGAACTAATGCATGTTCAAATTTAGTATAGAATACAGTAACATCATGTTTACTCCCAATTTCCCGGCAGGAGACTTAAATGGGGAAAAAAGTAACTGCCGTTACTTATTTGAAAAAGTAACTCAGATATTTTCTTAGAAATTAAAAAGGAATGCGTTACTTTACTAGTTACTTGAAAAAAGTAATATTATTACATAACTCACGTTACTTGTAATGCATTACCCCCAACACTGAAAATATCCATATTTAAAACTTTATAAACCATAATCTTTAGCTTCTGCTAATTGTTGGACGTAAGCGTAGCATAAGTTGAGAATATGCTGAGAAATATGCAAGAGTTTTGTTTACAGCAAAGGAAAAACCAGTCTTGGCTTATATTGAAAATCTTTGATATTTTTCAACTTTTTTCTTTACAAATACTCGTTTTTTAATTTGTGACCAGTGATTTGTTTTGCTCTCTCCTCTGCGTTTCCAACAAGTTAGCGGAAGCTAGAGATTACGGTTAATAAAGTTTTAAATGTGGATATTTTGTTTACACAAACACATCATTTCACTTCAGAAGGCCTTTATTAACTCCTAGAGCTGTGGAGGATTTTTTATGATGGATGGATGCACTTTATTGCACCTCAAAGTCTCGACACCCATTCACTGCCATTATAAAGCTTGAAAGAGCCAGGACATTTTTTAATATAACTCCAATTGTATTCATCTGAAAGCAAAAAGTCATATACACCTAGGATGGCTTCAGGGTGAGTAAACATGGGGTAATTTTCATTTTTGGGTGAGTTATCCCTTTACGACACTCACTTGTTTCATTTCTCAATGAATCGGTGGCTTGATTGAATGAAAGATTGCTCATTAGGATAGTCTTTCTCAAAGTATCATATGAATGTGTTTGTTTAGTCACATTTTACTATTGTATACACTGCCCTCCAAAAGTTTGGAAACACCCCTGGCAAAGTGTGGTTTTGGACGATTTTATCATAAATCCTTATCATTTTTTGGTGCAAATACATTAAAGTAACTTGACATTATCATTGAAGACCAGCAAAAATAATTTTCATCTTGATTACATAATAATGGCAATATATACATGTCAAAGTCAGACATGCCCCTTTGCCAGATGTGATGCCTGGTTACTGGTTTAAACTCGGCGCAGGTTTTTAAAAGATTTTTGGGTCAGCACACCTTAATAGCTTCAACAACTGATTGCCAATTAGGTTTTGAACACAATGAATTTAGGCCCAGATTATGCAGAGCTGTAATAGCTGCTAATGGTGGTTATTTTGATTAATCGAAAATGTATGTTTTTCTATGTATAAACTGTTTATGTAATAAAATGTTTTCATAGTTTGCGTTGTCCCTTATCAGTGCAAAATTATGCCAATATTGTCCAAAACCCCACTTTTCTAAAGCGTTTCCAGACTTTTGGAGGGCAGTGTATATGTTTTTGAGCAACTAATTTCTTCTCTAAACTAAACCTAATTATCACATATATTGTTATAACATGACATTGCTTATTTTTGGAGATGAACACTATTCTGTTACACAATTTAGCCATAACAACTACCGTTTTGGCTTGTTTCAACCTGTTAGTACTTTAAACTGTTTTTTCCTTGGAGAATCCTCTAAAAATATCTACTGGGATTAAAGTGCTCTATTAAATGTTATATATGGCATGCATCAATCCTTATCAAACTCTGCAGAATTTTTGTCAACGCTATTTAGGGCTGGTTCTTGATGAAGTGGCTAAATTTACCTGGCTTTGTTTCCACTGAAGAGTCCTTGTGTGTGTGTACGTATAATTTTGACGGTTTGGAGAGTACATTGTGTCCTGATTCATAATTAAACAATCCACTCCAGAGACGGAAGGTTTGTTCATTAATCAGCCTTTGAAATTTCAGTATGCAATCAGAGAGCTCGCGGAGATACTGTCCGCCCGTAACTCCTGCCGTCGATCGAGCTGCGCTAAGTGATGGAGAAAGAGGGAGGCTGATTGCAAATTCATTTATGTCAGTCATAGTTAGGCTTGATGACTTTGGCCATGGTTGCAGTAAAGTGAAAATTGGCTAAGAGTAGTGTGTTTATTTGGGGATAATACCATAAAAAGAACTAAATGCCATGGTCAGAATTAGCATTTATATAAAGCTATTACGCACTCAAGTTGCATTTGCTTAGCCGTCTCAACATTTTCAAAAAAATCAGTGGGTGCCTATTTAGATTGTAGCAGAAAATCAGCAGCTTTTTAGGAGAAAATGTCAGTCAATTCCACTGAATGGCATTTTGATGAACTTAAAGAAATGGCACGATTTCAGATCAACCTGCAGTGTGACAAAAGAAACTACCTACATCTGATTTTTAAATCTAAAATGCCTTTGAGAAAAGGAGAATGTGATCTAGGACTAGTTCGGTTTGCAAACACTCTGGTTGTGTTTAGGCTTTGTGAACCAAGCGTGGGAAATCTTCTGTTCATTGCTTTAGAAGTTCCTGTTCTGAATAGTTTGTTTGACTTTTCGTATTGTTCTGAAGCTGTAAGATAGGGAAGTACACAATAACTTATGGTAGCATTGGCTACGTGGTCAAACTCTTGATTCAGATCAACTCAGAGGAAAGCTTCATTGCTTAGGAGATGCCATAAAGTTCATAGTTCATAGTTGAGTTTAATAAACTTCCATTAAAAATTCCATTTAAATAAAAATAGAAGCAAAAAGCTACAATGTAAAAAAATGAAATTGTAAATCAATTTGATTAGTACAAGAAAAATATGTTTTTCTGCTTAAAGTTCACGTTCAATTTAGTGCTGTCAAACGATTAATCACGATTAATCGGATCCAAGATAAAAGTTTTTGTTTACATAATATATGTGTGTGTATATAAATTTATTTAATATATAAACAACATGTTTCTTAAATATATACATGCGTGCAAACAATAAATATACACAGTACACACATATATTATGTAAACACAAACTTTTATTTTTGATCCAATTAATCGCAATAAATTGTTTGACAGCACTAGTTAAATTTAATATGACATGTCATTTATTTGTATTTTTTTGTAAAATGTAGCAATTTCCATTAAATCTCCAAACATAGATTGATTAATTCCAGTTTAATTTGATTAGTTAAGCAGCATGTATTTTTTTTTTTATTTAATCAGATTTTTATTATATAAGTAAAATAAAATACTTTTAATAAGTGCAATTTTATTATCATTTAATTATCATATATATTTGGAATGTAGCAATTTCCTACACATTTTTTTCAGCGTACAAATAATTTTTTTTTTTTTTTTTACCAACTATTTACCTACATAGTACATCAAGCAAAATATATATATATATAAAAAAATAACCTTACAACTAACCTTACAGCCTGTGCATTTTTTGTAATATTTACAATGAAAAAAAGGTATAGGATTTACTTTGAAACAATTTTTACATGGAATTTGCTGGTAAATTTATATAATTACAATAATTAAGAAGAAATGGCAAGCAACACATTGAATTAAACATGCAATTTTGAAGTAGAAATACTGAAATATTATTTTCTTACCAGATCTTTTTACTTGTAATTATGGATTGCATAGACCGTTTTACCTAAAATGATCATGTAACTTTTATTTATTCTTTCTTTCTCTTTCTTTCTTTCTTTCTTTCTTTCTTTCTTTCTTTCTTATTTATTTTATTTTTAGTTAAGTTTTTTTTTCTTTCTTTCTTTGTTGCTTTCTTTTTCATTTTTGTTTTTTTTTCTATATTTAATTTTTTTATTTTTCATTTTTGTTTTTTAACATTTCTTTAGTTCATTTTCTTTCTTTCTTTTTCATTTTCATTTTTTTTTAGTTAATTTTTCTCTTTTTCTTTCATTTTCTTTTGTTATTTTTTCTCTTTCTTTCTTTTTTCTTTTTATTTCATTATTTCAGTTAATTTTTCTCTTTATTTCTTTGTTTCTTTCTTATTTATTTTTATTTTTAGTTAAATTTTCTTTTTCTTTTTTCTGATGCTTCTTTTTTATTTTTCTTTTTAATTTTTGTTCATTTTCTTTCTTTCTATTTTATTTTAATTATTTTTTATTTCTTTTTCATTTTTGTTTTTTTTTTCTTTTTTTAGTTCATCTTTCTTTCATTTTCTTTTTCATTTTTATTTTTTAGTTCATTTTTCTTTCTTTCTTTCTTTCTTTCTTTTTTCTTTTTCTTTTTAGTTCATTTTTCTGTTTATTTCTTTGTTTCTTTCTTATTCATTTTTATTTTTAGCTACATTTTCTGTTTCTTTTTTCTTTGTTTCTATGTTTCTTTCTTTTTCATTTTAATTTTTAATTTTTATTTTTAGTTCATTTTTCTTTCCTTCTTTCTTTCTTTCTTTCTTTCTTGTTCATTTTTATTTATAGTTAACATTTCTCTTTCTTTCTGTTTCTTCGTTTCTTTCTTTTTCATTTTTATTTTTTAGTTCATTTTTCTTTCCTTCTTTCTTTCTTTCTTTCTTTCTTGTTCATTTTTATTTATAGTTAACATTTCTCTTTCTTTCTATTTCTTCATTTCTTTCTTTTTCATTTTTATTTTTTTAGTTCATTTTTCTTTCTCTTTCATTTTATTTTAATTTTTTTAGTTCATTTTTGGAACTTCAAAAGATCCATTTGGCTCAAAAATCCAGTTTGACGTGCTTTGTTTCATCTGCTTGGCTGCTTTCTAGGGTTCAGCTAAAAGTCTTTCACAAAAACAAAGTGTTACTAAGAAAGTTTGCTTCTTAGAAGGTCAGGAGGCATCTGTATGTCATACAGTCGAAACGATTTATTTGAAATGGTTTCTTCTCGCTAGCTCTGCTTGACCTAAATAAAATTGAATTCCTCGACCAAGATCAATAAAAAGATGAGATTATAGATAGCTTATGCTGTAGCGAAACATAAATAAAAATGAAAAGTATTGAATCGCCTTATCCATGTCAGAGGGCGCGTGTTTGAATAAGCAGCCTTGTCTATCACAACAGTCTGGCATCCCAAAAGTCCATGCAACAACGGCTTGCAAATCTCAAATCATCTCCATAACCACATTTGATAACAGATGGCATGCGTGCAGTGTTTCATTATTTCTGATTCACCCGTTTGCAACAATGTGGATGAAATGGGGCTATTTTGCGTGTAACCTTTTGGCTCGACACACATAGCAGGTATCAGGAGCGCCAGGCGTGCGTACAGGAATTCACCCAGATCAATTATGTTGAGTGCCAAATTAAGCATTGTTCTTTTTCCACGCACTACATCAGCGGAGTAAACAAATTAATCTCGCCCATGGATATGAATCCCGACAGGAATGCTCATACATCAACGAATGAGCTTTGGCTGCCTGCAGGAGGATATGGAGTATCCCTTCTGTAAATTAATCCTCCTAACCTTAAATGCATGCTGGGTCATATGTTTTTAAGCGTGCTCGGGTGACAATTTGCTCCTCGGCCTGACAGAATATAGGTGAGCAAAAAACAGACTCTAGATAGCATTAAAGTATTAAATTAAGATAATAAACGGTGGCACTGATCCAGGTGGACTCTTAAGCCTCTGTAAATATCCATCGTAAACGTTCAGCTACATTAGAAGAGTCGTCTGCCATTCTGTAACGCAAGATGTTTTATTATGCAAATAAATCAGAGATATTAAACAGATGTGGATGGTCCCGCTGAGAAAAGGCCATTCAGAACTCATTTGTTAATTATGAAACTGCTGGGTTATTGATTGGGCAAAGCTATGATTTTCCTCATGCCATTTGGGGAGAGAAATGTGTAAGATAATAAACATCAGGGGAAATGGATTGAAATAAGTTTGTGTGTGTGTGTGTTTGTGGATTTTTTTTTAATAGAGATTGTGCACATTCTCTCACACTCTCTCTGTTTCGTTGACCTTGAAAGGCTTGTCAGGGGAATGCGAGTGTTTAATCTGTGAAAGTCTCAGACGTTGCTGGGAGGAATGTTTTAGAGAGAAATTTAGGCTTTTATTTTTTTTTTAAATGGTACGCAGGGGGCAAACTCAGACAAATGGACATTGAAATGAGAGTGGCACTGAGATCTAGAGGTCTTTTCATGTGTTTCATGCCTCGACGGTACATTGCGCTACATCAGAAAGTATAGGCGAAGCGTTTTATTGTTTAAAAATTCCTTTTTATGGAAATGGCTTTTATATTGCAAGCAGGCTGGTAGGTGTTATCAATAATGCCTGGTGTTATGTTTGTGGAACTGTCTTCATTTTCTTTATTTTAGTTATCTTTAAGTTAATAGTTATCTTTAAGTTAACTTTAAGTTAATTTTTTCCTTTTTTATTCTGTAGCTATACATGTTTTGTATTCTATACAGGCAATAAGGATTTAAAAAAAAGTTAACTCCAAATATAGGTTGTGATTAATTGTAATATTGATTGATTAAATAGATCCGATGAATTAAAATAAGATATTTTTAAATATATGTGTGTGTATATATATATATATATATATATATATATATATATGAGTATGAGTATATATATATATATATATATATATATATATATATATAAAATTAAATCTGTTTTTTAAATTACAATTTTGATGCGTATTTTGTGTCCAAACCTTAAACACTGTAGTAAATACAATTTTTTTTAGTTCATCTTTCTTTTTCTTTTTTTCTTTCTTTTTATTTCTTTATTTTTCTTTTTATTTTTAGTTCTTTCCTCCTTTCTTCCTTTCTTCCTTCCTTTCTTTCTTTTTTCATTTTTCTTATTTAGTTAATTTTTCTTTTTCTTTTTATTATTATTTGATATATATATATATATATATATATATATATATATATTGAAATGTATTACTTTTTAAAATTAAATCAGATTTTTTTCAATTTCAATTTTTGATGAGTATTTTGTGTCCTAAACCTTAAACACTGCAGTAAATAAGTATATTTCTGTATATATCTTCAGTAGATGCTGGCTTTTTTGTGATTAACTGCAATTAAATTTTTCATTATTAAATCTGACTTTTTTTTATTAAAATTTTGGATAAAACATTTTTACTATTTAAAGTAACTGTTTTCTATGTGAATATATTTTGAAATGTAATGTCTTCTTGTAATTTCAAAGCAGAATTTTTAGCATTATTTCTCCAATTACACGATCCTTCAGAAATCATTCCAATATTCTGATTTGCTGTAAAAAATGTGTATATTTTTGTTATTATGTTAAGAACAGATGAGTTAAATTTTTTCAGGTTTCTTTAATGAATAGAAAGTTTAGAAGAACAGCTTTTATCTGAAATAGAAATGTTTTGTAACATTATAAATGTCATATAAAAAACATAATAAAAACATATAATGTTACAAAAGCTTTTTATTTCAGGTAAATGCTAATCTTTGGATCTTTCTATTCATCAAAGAATCCTGAAAAAAATTTACTCAACTGTTAAGTTAATTGATGATAATAATAATATTAATAATAATAATAATAATAATTATTATTATTATTTTTGAACAGCAAATCAGCATATTAAAATGATTTCTGAAGGATCATGTGACACTGAAGACTGGAGTAATGATGCAGAAAATGTAGCTTTGATCACAGGAATAAATTACATTTTAAAATATATATTTAAATAGTAAACGGTTATTTTAAATAGTAAAAATATTTCAAAATTGTACTGTTTTTGCTGTTTTGGATAAAATCAGTGCAGGCTTGGTTAGCAAAAGAGACTTTTTTTACTGTTAAAGACTTTGGACTGGTAGTGTATATGTTATATTTAAAATATAATAAAATTCTGTGTATTTATGTGTATTTATATTAAACAATCACATACGGTATACTACATATATAAGATCCTATATATTTTCTCCTTTTTAAATCCATTTTTTGATTAATTGCAATTTTTTATTAGAATTTTTGATGATTATTTTGTGTTAAACATTGCAGTAAATCAATATGTTTCTTTCTGTAACAGATCTTCAGAAGATGCTGGCTTGTATTCAAGAAGGCATCCAGTAAAGGACCACGGCGATTAGAGAAATATCCAGATGAAAAAGCTGCTTACTTCAGAAGCTTTCACAAGGTAATTTAGATTTCCATGCTTCATTTTACATTTCCCATATTTTATTGAATTTACCCTGATTAATAGCTTCATTTTGATCACGTTTACTAATCGGTAAATTAAGAGGCACACTGGGTCCATTCTGTTTAACATGCATCCTCGGTTCATTCCAGGCTCAAGGATAGCTCTATTCATTACCTGTGTAATTTATTTGCACAGTGCCCCTCATGAGAAGTTCCTCTGACAGTGAGAGCTTTGGCTCAAGGGTTCACGCTGTGAAAGAAGCTCGGAGTCTAATTATTTAGTTAGCAGGGGTCGGTAGGTGTTCTGGAGCGAGCGCTGCGTGATACTTTTGGAGCTGACAGTAGCTCAGGTTAAAGGTGTAAACGTGAGCACATGTCTGTTTATTTGTGTTGTGGCAGATGATAATATGATGTGCTCTCTGTGGAGTGCTGGTCAGAGGCTTGTATCTGACATTGGCATCGCTCCAGTGACTTTGAAAGTCACTGCGATAACAGATTTGATCAGATGGTCTTATCAGCATAGAGAGCCTTTACCTTAACAGTGCTGAAATTGCTTGCAGGAGTTTGGGATTTCCTCAGGTGGTTGACACATGGAGTACAAAAATTATAGATTTAATATAGATTGATTTTACATTATAGGAAAAACAGTAGTGTCCTTTTTTAAGAAAAAATGGATTTCCCATGACAGCACTAGCCAATGCATTTGTCCTACCTGATCTCATGACAAAAATGTACTTGTGGGAACTTTTTCACAAGACCCAAAATTTGTACCAATAAGTACACGTTTCCAACAATGAACACTAGAGGCGGTAAAAAAGCGAGCACTTGTGTATCATTTTCGTACACAGTTATGATTACAGCTTATGATTATTGGCAGGGGGTCGAAAATGGACACAACACTGGACGTAACAAGCTTTCTCAGTGGCTCAGCCAGCACTGAGTTGGACTTATGATGTTGAATCCATGGGTACGAATCCTGTGAAAAACATGACCTACGATGAAAGAGCTAAGAGATGAGAGTTTTAGCTTGTTTTACGATTGCGTTTTTACGTCACATTTACTTTCGTTCATACTTTCATGTAGGTTTAGGTGTAGTGCAGATGATACGTTATTCTAAAACATCACGGAGCATTAGAGTTAGAGCGACACTTAATGGACATTTCAAGTCAGAACTGACACTGACACGTACAAAACCAACATCACATAAAACGTAGCATATGTACGTTCATCTGTTCCGGGCAAAAAAGCCGAACACTCTTTTATTACATTTCACATTGAATATGTCACAAAACCTACATGGCGATATGTATTTTGCATCTTGCGAAATACGTTTTTGTCATGAGATCAGGTTGCATTTGTCAGTTAAATAAAAGTAATAAAAATGTCCTTGTTTCAGTCCATTTTAATATAAAAGTCCTTGCGACTCATTCATGAAGTCATGAAAATGTAACTTTCTCTGAAGATTCAGTCATCATCACTACAGTCCTTTTCTTAATACCATATACGGCATATTAGTTTTATGCCGTTTTTAGGTATTATTTATTGAACAATAGTGTATAAATGAACAACTATAGCCATTATAAAAGTATAATCCATTTGTACAATAGGAAATAAACACAAACACACAATTCAGTCAAAAGTAGAAAAGCAGCGCTCTAGTACATGCAGGATTTAGTTACATAAAAATAAAAAGATATGAAAAGTAACTTTGTCCTAAAGCCAAATCGATTTGCTCTAAAACAAGTAATAGATTAATAAGACCAAAGATTGGCTGTTTAGTATGACCAAAATGAATTATACCTCGTGTAACACCATCTACATAAGAGTTGGTGGCAAATTCCCAAAAGACTGGCTGAGGTGAAGCTATCCGCCATGAAACTCACATCTCCGAAAATGAACAAATTGTCAAAAAGGCACTATATTTATATATAAATCGGATGTTTGAGGTCTAAACGACTACATTCTTGCCTAAAAATGTTTTAAAACTACATTTTGTGACAGAAATAATGTTGTAACATTACAGTGAGTTTGTTCTTCTGCCATTGACGCTCACTGAGACAAATGCTGGCAGTATAGATCCGACAACAAGTGGAGTGATACAAGCGGTGAAGCGTTAAAGCGCTGATACTACTGGAATATCGCACCTTTGGAAAAGGCTCTCAGCCAATCAGATTCGGACTTTTGTATATAAATATATATACTGTTTTATGTGTATACAGTTCTTTCTGGTCCTCGAATCTGATTGGCTGAAAGGAGTGTGATATTCTGCTGATGCAACTCCAACCGCTTTACCATTTGTATCATTTCGTTTGCGGTATTTCTCACAGCAAGTGTCATGGTGGATGCCTAAATCCACTATTTCTCTATAAATATTACTGTTTTATGTCACCGAATGTAGTTTTAAGAGTTTTTTTAGTCAAAAATGTAGTTGTTTAGACTTTAAATATGCGGTTTGTTAATAAAGATAACGTAGTGGGGATGTGAGCTTCAGTGGCTGTTCAGTGCTCACGAATCCGCCAAGAGCAGCCTTACCTCATGTAATATATATATATATAGTCTACCACATGGTTCTACAGTTACTTTTCTTTTTAAAAAAAATAGGAGCACAGTCAAAATTTTAGGAGCACCTTCTAAAAAGTATAAAATTTGCCTTCCCATTATTAAGGTGATATTTGACTCCTTGATTTACAGGGGAATTTGTTTTTACCTTTGTAATGGCATTTTTCTAACTTTATTAAAAGTATGTCATCTTTTATTTCATTTTTTTTTATTATATTTTTATATTTTTTAAAATTTTCAATTAAAACAACAGAATAAGAACAAGTAGAATAAGTTACCAATCAAATGAAATCAGTATTAACCAAATTAATTTGTACTACAAAGGTGGCATTAAAAAACACAAAAGTGGCTCGTAGGTGTACTTTCATATGTTTAATGAGGCTCAGAGGTGGCATGAGTTCAATCAAATTAATACATTTATGTTAAGATCAATGTTTTAAATATTACATTTTGAATACAGAAATATTAAATGATTTAAATAACTGAAAAGATACTTTAAAAATAAAACTAAATCTGCCAGTAGGTGGCAGCAAGTCACTGATTTAATTACTGAATCATATCATTCACTTGATTCGTTCGAATGGCTGATTCATTCAGGAATAAAGCAAGAGACTCTCTTTATGAATGAGTAATTGATTCATTGACTCAGTAGATTTGTTTAAAAAACGCAGATGCATTCATAAACGAAACACTGCTGTTTAAATGGAGATGAAATGGTGACTTGTTTCAGACTATTTTTGACGACGAAATAGAGCAAAATCAGGCAATAGTGTTATAGTCAGTCAGTGTAAGTCAATTAATATTATCTTTATTTTATTGTTGTATCAAATGAATATCTCATTTACAAACTCCCTTAAAAATCATTAAAAGCTGTCACTCATCTTAGTTTGTCACGATCTTACAAAGTTTCAGTGTAATCAACAAAGCTCTCTACACTGCACAATGAATCTCTTATTTACACTCTCTCTACACTTCGAGATATGTCTGTGATACATTATTCAAAGTTGCAAAAACACATAGTAACCTTTGAAGTTCTTTGAAGACTCAAATGGTCACGCTGTAGAGCCCTGTACCAAATATGTAGATATATAAAGATCAATTTCTGATTCATTTAAATGTAAGTACATCTTACAATATTAGAATTAGGTTTATATAACATCTACTGCTAAATTAAAATCCATTAAAGGGCATTTTGCAATTGCACCGTTTCCGCCCAGGAACCAGACCCTCTTTTAGTGTGAATAATTTCAGGCATTACTTCCCTTTCCTGTCCTTAAGCCCTTTGAAAATATTCCAATTAGGGCTCATTATCAGGGCGATGGCTGATGATCTTACGCGCCGAACATGCAGAACATTCTAGAATAATGAGCACAGATGCGGCTGTAGATTAGGGCCGTGACACCGCGGTTTGATGTCGCTGCATTGTGGGAACGTGCCTTTATCAGCTCTAACAAGCCTTCTAATAAGATTACTCATTAGACATGAGGAGATGAGTGAATGTGGTACAAAGCAACAGCCCGGCTTATCAGTATGTGTGATGAAGACGCTGTAACAGACAGACTATATTACACAGACTCTGGTGGAGGTGCATCTGTCTGTGTGCTCTGATCTCCTTATTTCTTTTTTTTTTGCATATGAAGTTTTGATTTTAAGTTACAATGGGTAGATATGATTTCACATTATACCTGATTCTATTTTATATTATTATAAAATAGTCTTAGCTTCAGACGTCATGCCCGTGGTCTGACTTCCTGACCAGAATAAACTGCAGTATCGGCCAGACCGTTTGATGTATAGTCAAAGGTCTGGCTATGTGAGACTAGCGCTAGATATTTTCAGAAGATGCTTCCTCCTCACACTCATCAATGCGTCATCCATTCACTATGACGCAGCGGAGCCGGAGAAGTTCTTTCAAAGTCTTGAGCAAAGCCTTCATCAGATTCATAATCCTTGAACCCACACTCAGCACAACACAAACACATTCAAAGGCAAACACCTCCTCTCAGTTGCCACAGGCAAATCATATGTCTCAAACCAAGAAATGCCATCGGCAAGACTGAGAGGTGAGATGTAGTGTCTCCTGTCTCGACTGCATTTTAAGTATTTTAACAGAGTTCGAAGTAGTGTTGGTAAACTTGGTGCAACATTGTTGGTGTGACTCTGGAAGATGAAGTGAAATGTACCTGAAGAGCCCTTTAAATATAGACCGTGCTTATTTTTGTACTCTCAGTAAGCAGGTTGCTTTTCTCTGAGGTAATGTTGTTTGTCATGGTTGTGGAAACATTTTAAATCATGGATGAAAATATCTTGTTATTTAAATTCACGTCCCTTCTAGCCTAATTTATTAAAGCACATGCAATCACAAAACAATATCAGCGTTCATTCATTCTAATTGCAGTATGGTGACGGCTTAGTCATGTCTCTAATTATCCCATTAACTTCCTTAGTGTACTGGATGAAATGATTTGCAAGATAAATTGGTAAAAAAAAAAACATTTATTTTCTCTCTTTAAATCACTGGTTTTCAACCTTTTTATCTCCAGAACCCTTGTTGTTCACAAAAAAGCTAATGCCCCATGACTTTTACAGTTTTTACTGTATACAAGCATACTGGCTGTTTATTAAAAGAGAAGTCCACTTCCAGAACAACAAATTACAAATAATTTACTCACCCCCTTGTCATCCATGATGTTCATGTCTTTCTTTCTTCAGTTGTAAAGAAATTATGTTTTTTGAGGAAAACATTTCAGCATTTTTTCTCCATATAATGGACTGATATGGTGCCCCGATTTTGAACTTCCAATATGCATATAAACTATCCCAACCGAGGAAGAAGGGTCTATCTAGCGTAACGATTGGTTATTTTAATAAAAATAATACAATTTATATACTTTTTAATGCCAAATGCTTGTCTCGTCTTACTCTGCCTGGACTGTTTTTTTCCGGTTCATGACAGTTAGGGTATGTCGAAAAACTCCCATCTCATGTTCTCCCTCAACTTCAAAATCACCCTATATCGCCGTTTTACCTTTTTTGTTAAAGGTGTTTGATCTTTTTTTTGCATGTTCACTTTGCAAAGACTTGGTCGGAACTTCTGCAATAATGTAGGATGATTTTGAAATGATTTTTGAAGTTGAGGGAGAAAATACGGTCAGAGTTTTTCGACATACCCTAACTGTCTTGAGCCAGAATACACAGAGTTCAAGGAGAGCAAGACATGACGAGTGTATTCGCTAAACAGTATTCGCTAGATAAAACTCTTCTTCATTGGCTGGGATCATTTACAAGCGCATTTGGGATCGTTTAAAGCCGTATTTAAACTGCCGTTTGGAAGTTCAAAATCGGGGCACCATAGCAGTCCATTATATGGGAAAAAATGCTAAAATGTTTTCTTCAAAAAAACACAATATCTTTACGACTGAAGAAAGAAAGACATGAACATTGTGGTGAGTAAATTATTTGTAAATTTGTTGTTCTGGAAGTGGCATCCTCCACCATACTTAAAAAGGACATATTAATGCTTCAACCTGAATGACTGTATTTTAGATCTCTTAACCCTGCCTAATAGCTAAACTTAACAACTATCTTATTAACTATTAATAAGTAGCAAATTAGGAGTTTATTGAGGCAGAAGTTATAATTAATAATTAGTTAATAGTGAGAATTGGTCCCCAGACTATTGCGTGAACAAAATATATACGAACAGTTCAGATGCAAAACCAGCTAAAAGTCATCTTGGTCAAAAATGAGATAATGATAAGTGAATGCTCTCGACACAATAGTATACGTCCATAAAATACTTTTACTACTTCAAACTCGCTAAATTCCAGCCTCAGCCCAATCAGAAGTACTGGTACTTATGTAGAAACCTATACAAAGTAGCCAGAAATAAACGCTAATTTTAAAGAAAAATGTCAGATGGATTTAGAGGCTTTTGCATCTGAACTCTTCATATGTATTTTTTTATTTATACAAATTCTACCTTCTACCTTTACAGTTTGGACTAGAAAAGTTTGTTTATTATAACAATGCCGATGAAGTTATTAGATTATTAGATTACTATTAATTGACTCAGAATTGTCAGATAAAAGTCATAACTCACATTTCTGACTTTTTTCTCAGACTTGTGTGTTTGTATCTTGCTATTTTGATTTTGACTTTATTTTTATTTTGACTCTTACACTTTATATCCCGCAGTTCTCACAATTTTTTTCCCTTCAGAATTGAGATAAAAACTCACAATTGTTAGTATCTTAGAATTCTGACTTTTTCTCACAATTGCGTGTTTATGTCTCGCAATTCTGACTTTTTTCCTCAGAATTGTTAGATATAAACTCACAGTTGTGTATTCTAAAGTTAGAATTGTGGGATATAAACTCACAATTCAGAGAAAAAAGGTCACAATTGTGAAAAATTTATCAGAATTGTGCAATTCTGACTTAATATCTCACAATTCTGACTTTATAACTTGCTATTTTAATTTTTTTATTCAGTGGTGGAAATGGGCTTGCATAGTTTTGTCCCATTTTACATCATTTTAAGTTTTAATCTTGAGACTCCCTTGGATTGCGAGATAGAAACAATTTTTCTTAGAATTGCTGTTTAATTCTTTAATAATTCTAGCTGTATAATTTGCAATTGCAAGTTTATATCCTACAATTCTGACTTTATATCTTGCAATTCTGACTTTATATCTGACTTTTGTATCTTGCAATAAGATAAGAAGAGATAAGAATATCTCTTATAAGAAGAATATCTCCATTAGAAGAGATATAAACTCACAATTCTGAGAAATTAAATCATAATTGCAAGATATAAATAGGCAATTTTGACTTTTTTCTCAGAATTGTGTCACAATAAATGTGCAATTACGAGTTATAAAGTCAGAATTGCGAGATATAAAGTTAAAATTGTGGGATATAAACTTGCAATTGCAAGAAATATAGTCAGAATTGTGAGATAAAAAGTCAGAACTCATAATTCTGACATTTTTCTTTGACTTGTGTGTTTGTATTTCACAATTCTGACTTTTTTCTCAGAATTATGAGTTAAAAACTTGCAATTCTAAGGAAAAAAAGATCGAAACTATTTTTTTAAATCATATTTTCACTATTCTGGCTGTATAATTTGTAGTTGTGAGTTTATATCCCACAATTCTGACTTTGTAACTTGCAATTGTTAGTTTATATCTCACAATTCTGAGAAGATAATTTGTATCACAATCCTGAGAAAAAAAAGTGATAATTGCAAGTTATAAATAGGCACTTTTGACTTTAATGTAAGCATGCAATTCCAAGTTATACAGTCAGAATTGCGGGATATAAACACGCAGTGGCAAGAAATGAAGTTTCAGACTTGCTTGAAGTTTCAGACTTGCTTGTATGTATCTCACAATACTGATTTTTGTGTTGCAATTGCGAGTTTATATTTCGCAATTCTGACTTTTTTTCTTACTTATGTATTTGTATCTCACAATTCTGACTATTTTCGAGCAATTGTGAGTTAATATCTTGTAATTCTGACTTTTTCTTGCAATTGCGAGTTTTTTAAAATTCTGACTTTTTTCTCACAATTGTGAGTTTATATCTCGCAATTCTGACTTTTCTTTCAGACTTGCATGTTAGTTTCTTACAATTCTGACTTTTTCTCACAATTGCGTGTTTATATATTTTGCAATTCTGACTTTTTTTCTTAGAATTGTTAGATATAAACTCACAACTGTATATTCTAAAGTTAGAATTGTGGGATATAAACCCGCAATTCAGAGAAAAAAGGTCACAATTTGCGAGATACAAAAAAAATTCTTAATGTCTCACAATTCTAACTTTATAACTTGCTATTTTACAATTTTTAATCAGTGGTGGAAATTGGCTTCCATAGTTTTGTCCTATTTTACATCATTTTAGGTTTTAATCTTGGGACCCCCTTGGAATTTTCCAAACCCCTGGTTGAGAACCATTGCTATAGGTCATTTAAGAATAACAAAGTATTTGGTAAAGAAAAATGTAAACTTATCATTGTAAAAATATACCAGAACGTATACGAAAATATTCTGAATATTACGATTTATTTTAAGTTTCCAATGCTCTTTAGTGTTTGTCATTAGCGTGACAATAGAGACAGTCAGCGTTAACTCTCATCTCCATTTCTCCCCAAAGCCAGGCACTGCAGTAATTTCAAATCATTTCATTTTCAGATAACAGTAACTACATTACCTCAGTGTCATCCTCCTTTCTTCGTTTCCTCCTCCTCTAGAGTTTGTTAATTTTGGTAATGAGTTTTGTCGTCTTCTTCCGCAGATAACTGAGCTCCACAACATTAAGAACATTACTCGGATGCCACGAGAGACCAAGAAACACGCAGTGGCAATTATTTTCTGCGATGAGACGTCAAAGACATTTGCCTGTGAGTCAGGTAAGCACTGTCTCCAACTCTGAGAAAAGTCTTTGTTGTAGTGCTGGATTTCATCCAAAGTGGCTTAATTTATTCTGTATTTCAGGATGTGCAAGTATTGATTTTCACATATCAGGAATATTCCTTGATTTTTTCCTTTTATACCTTGAAACTAAAAAAGACACAGCAAACGTTCAGTTATTAAGGCTAGTGAGTGTTAGAAGAGCCCATTGGGATGCACAGAATAGATTTTTTTTAAATTGTGTCATAGATTGTGTCATAGAGAATGAATACAGCCAAAGGCAACAGGCGGATCAGCCGTTAGAAAACAAAACAACAAGAGAAAGGCTTAACACACAAACACACGTTTGAAATATGAATGAGATACTTTACTCACCATTAGCTTGGCAGCAGAAAGCGTCTTTTCCCATGTGTTTTCTTTCCTCTCACAGTGTGAATCTTGTAGTGGAAAGATGGCAATGTCAAAACTGATCAAAGCGCTTTCACAGGAAAAAAAAACTACACCCAGAATATAAACATGAATAAGTGCTAGGTTGCAAAACAGTTGCAGTTTAGGTGAATGTTTAATATTCAGTTCTGGGATTTGCCACATTTGTCATTTTGCTGTGGCAAATAATGCATGAATAACTAGGAATGCACAGTATAATCTGACCAATACTGGAATCGGCATAATAATTTGCTTATAGTTTTCACACAGGAGAGACAGGAGAGAGGTGTTGTTTCCAAACAAAAGGAAATATATCTGTGTCAACATCAGCTATCGACCAAAATTAGTTGAAAAATATCGGCATAACGGCATATCGGATATCGGCAAAAATCCAGTATCGTGCATCCCTGTGATCATGGGGGAGATTTGACTCATGAGTCGGGGGGCAAGAAAAAAAATGGGGGAAAAAAAGCTAAAGAAAAGCTCTTTTTTGGATAAGCTTTGAATCAATGCCTTACCTTATTGTCATGCACCAAAGCAGTGAATACAGCACAGTCAAGAATAACTTACAGAGGTTGCCAACGTTTACTAAATTGTGGACAAATCTGGCTATGCTTCCCGTTCAGTTGATGGCCTTTCATTTTTAACCAGAAATGTGCATGCTGCTTTCCAGATTTCTCGTGTCACTTGAAATGTATCCGTTTAGATTCGTTGTTACTAAAGGTGAAAAACTTGATGGCAATGAAATTAAGCTACTGGCTGGTATGTCCCGGTAGAGCCCTGCATTTCAGCCCGAGCCCGACGGGTCTCGACTTTTTTATGCCCCTACGGCTGGGCTTCGGGCCAATTTTCACATCATAGTTCAGACGCGGGCCGGGCTTCGGGCCTGTTAGGCTTCTCCTTATTTTTATATAATTTAGACATCCACCAAATATGGTCATGAAGAAACAAAATCTGCGTTTGTGGAAACAACACGAGACTTCACATTTGCTTTCACTTTCGAGAATAACTCGGAAGGCTTTTAGTATCTCCGTCAGCAGCACAGAGCACGCCTTCAGCGCAAGCAATAGGCTAAAGCTTGCTGCAAAGCACCGGCAAAAGTTATTACCATGAATGTGTCGAGGGGAAATAGTAAGGAGATTTTTTAATTAATTATTAATAAGCTAGTGTTTTATGAGTCAGTGTCGCAAGGATGAAGTTGCCAATCCTGACTCGACATCTCTTTGGATGCGCCTTTAGAGAGAAATGCATATTTACAGATTACGTCATGAAAAAGTTTTTGTTTTCGATTTGCTTTATTTCGTTAAGTTATAATTTAAAGCTTTCTATAGATATATATCATGTCTGTGAGGTAAGTATTCGCTGAGTTTCGGTTCATTTTTGTGAAGCGCTCCTGTTGAGATGACAGAAAGCGTGTCATCTTTTGTTTGCAACGTTTTGTCGATATTGTGAGTGCACACAAATAAAAGTGGTGTAACGTGAACACTGAGGTGGTGTAGAATCCAATTGCAGAAGTTTATTATAAACAACAGCAAACATACACGATGAAACAGGCAAAGGGTCAATAACCGGAGAAGCAGTCCAAAACGTAAACGTAATCCAAACAGCAGAGAGTTTAAACAGGCAGTGGGTCAAATACCAAGCAGACAGTCCATGAAAGCAACCGTAACAATAGGGAAATCCAGGGAGCGATAGTCAAAGGGCAGAAAAGGGTCAAACCTTGAAAACAGTCCAAACGTGCAAACAATCCAACAGGGGTAATCCGTGAAATCAAGAGTCCATAAACAAAGCAAGGTCGCAACAGGTAATCCAACAGAGTAATAATAAACGCTTGGTAAGGCAGGTGAAACTGGCAATACTTCGCGACGTGTGAGCACATGGTGAGTCCTTATATACTGCCAAACAGGAAGTGACAGTAGAAGCAGCAGAGGGAGCATGCAGGCAGTACTGGGGTGAAGGCTCCCTCTGCTGGCTTGGCGTTACAGAATCCCCCTAGGAGCGACTCCTGGCGCTCAAACAACAGTCCAGGTGGGTGGGGGAACAGAGGCAAAACAGGGGGTGGGATGGAGGGCCAGGTCCATGTAGAGCAGGTGGGCCTAGATCGTGGAGCAGGGACAGACAGTGAAGCACTGGAGGACCTGGACCATGGAGTAGTGGCAGACAGTGAAGCACAGGAGGACCTGGGCCATGGAGCAGTGGCAGACAGTGAAGCACTGGAGGACCTGGACCATGGAGCAGTGGCAGACAGTGAAGCACTGGAGGACCTGGGCCGTGGGGCTGTGGCAGACAGTAGAACCCTGGAGGTCCTGGGCCGTGGTGCCGTGGCAGACAGTGAAGCACTGGAGGACCTGGGCCGTGGGGCTGTGGCAGACAGTAGAACCCTGGAGGTCCTGGGCCGTGGTGCCGTGGCAGACAGTAGAAACCTGGAGGACCTGGGCCGTGGAGCGACAGCAGACCGTGAAATACTGACGTGCCTGGGCCGCAGAGCAATGACAGACAGTGGAACACTGGAGGTCCTGGGCCGTGAAGCAGTAGCAGACCATGAAGTACTGGAAGGCCAGGGCCGTGGCACAATGGCAGAGTAGGGAACCATGGTGGGGCAGGCAGAGCAGACAGAACAGGAGGCCATAGCGAGGCAGGCAGAGCAGGCAGAGCAGGGAGCCGTGGCGAGGCAGGCAGAGCAGACAGAACAGGGGGCCATAGCGAGGCAGGTAGAGCAGGCAGAGCAGGAAGCCATGGCGAGGCAGGCAGAGCAGGCGTAGCAGGGAGCCATTGCAGGGCAGGCAGAGCGGTGTGCAAATGAATGATTTCTTTGGCCTTCTTGATAGCGACATGGCGGGCAGAGAGTTCATGATAGGACGCCGCCCCCATAGGAGGATCTACAGCTTGCGCTGACACCTCTGGGGGCATGGGCGCAGATGCTTGGGCAGGTGTGGCAGGGCAATTATAAATGGCCTTCATGGCCGTGACTGGACAGGCAGAGAGTCCGTGGGGAAACGCCGCCCCTTGAGGAGATTCTGCAGCCGGAGCTGCCACTTCTGGGGGCATTGGCGCAGAGTCCTTAACAGAGGAGGCCTCTGACGTAGACTCGTGGACAGACGAGGCCTCTGGCGCAGACTTGTGGACAGGTGAGGCCCCTAGAGCAGACTCGTGGATAGACGAAGCTTCTGAAGCGGTCTCGTAGACAGACGAAGCTTCTGGAGCGGTTTCGTAGACAGGCGAGGCCTCCGGGGCAGACTCGTGGACCGGTGAGGCCTCGGGAGCAGACTTTTGGACAGAAGAGGCCTCTGGAGCACAGTATGCTGCCCACATACTGAGGATGGCTACGGCCATTACAGGCAGCACAGCAGCTAGTGGGGTGTCTGTTGACCTTGTGGGTGCTGATGTTATGGGCTTGTGGCTTGTGAATGTGGGCTCTGCGTGGCTTGGGAGCGTGGGTTCTGCGTGGCTTGGGAGCGTGGGCTCTGCGTGGCTTGGGAGCGTGGGCTCTGCGTGGCTTGGGTTAGAAATGTTATAGGGGACCAGATGAGGATTTGGTAGGATAATAGCTTTTTGCCTTGAGTTAGGGAGGCTTGCCGTTGCCTTGAGTCAGGGAGGCCTGCCGTGGCCGGACTTGACTCAGGGAGGCCTGCCGTGGCCGGACTTGACTTGGGAAGAACAGCGGTGACTTGACCTGGCTCGTGCAGTCCAGCTGTGACTTGACTTGGCTTGTGAAGGTCAACTGTGACTTGACTTAGCTCAGGGACAATAGCAGCAACTTGACTTGGCTCATGAAGAACAACCGTGGCGTGGCTTAGCTCAGGGAAGACAGCAGCAATTTGACTTGGCTTGTGAAGATCTGCTGTAACCTGGCTTGACTCAGGAACAACATGGCTTGACTCAGGAACAACATGGCTTGACTCAGGAACAACATGGCTTGACTCGTGGGGAACAGCTGTGACTTGGCTTGACTCGTGGGGAACAGCTGTGACTTGGCTTGACTCGTGGGGAACAGCTGTGACTTGGCTTGACTCGTGGGGAACAGCTGTGACTTGGCTTGACTCGTGGGGAACAGCTGTGACTTGGCTTGACTCGTGGGGAACAGCTGTGACTTGGCTTGACTCGTGGGGAACAGCAGCTGTGACTTGACTCTGTTGCTTGACTTGACTCTGAAGCTTGACCGGACTCTGAAGCTTGACTGGACTCTGAAGCTTGACCGGACTCTGAAGCTTGACCGGACTCTGAAGCTTGACCGGACTCTGAAGCTTGACCGGACGCTGTAGCTTGGCCGGACGCTGTAGCTTGGCCGGACTCTGTAGCTTGGCTGGACTCTGTAGCTTGGCCGGACGCTGTAGCTTGACTTGACCCTGGAACTGGACTTGACTTGGGAGCCTGACTGGACTTGGAAACTTGACTTGACCCTGGAACTCGACTTGACTTGGAAGCCTGACTGGACTTGGAAACTTGATTTGACCCTGGAACTCGACTGGACTTGGAAGCTTTTGACCCTTGATCAGCAGCTGTAGCTTGACTTGACCTTGGAGCTTGACTTGACCTTGGAGCTTGACTTGACCTTGGAGCTTGACTTGACCTTGGAGCTTGACTTGACCCTGGAGCTTGACTTGACCCTGGAGCTGCAACTGTAGCTTGATTTGGTTCTGTAGCTTGGCTTGGTTCTGTAGCTTGACTTGGCACAGGAACAGTAGCTGCCATTTTAGCTGCCCATACAGCCAATAGGGGTGAGTCCAGTACATGGGCCATCATGAGGCATGGCTTGGAAACAGCGATTATTTTGTGGAGTGGCTCTGGAATGGTGGCCATCTTGTGAACAGGTTTGGGGATGGCGGCCTTTTTGTGGACTGGCTCTGGGATGGCGGCCATTTTGTGTGCAGACTCTGGCGTGGCGTGAGCAGGCCCTGGAGCGGCAGGCATGGCGTGAGCAGGCCCTGGAGCGGCAGGCATGGCGTGAGCAGGCCCTGGAGCGGCAGGCATGGCGTGAGCAGGCTTTGGCTTGGTGGATGTGGCTTGAACAGGCTTTGGCTTGGCAGGCATGACGTGCACAGGCTGTGGTGTGGTGGTTACTGCGGGATTGCGGGGTCCCTCGTCCACAATCCCAACAGTGTATGGTGATCCGCTTAGGAGCAGAGCATGATCGATATATTCCTCCAGTGACCAACAAATTTTTCCCCCTGGCAGACGTGAACTAATGGGCTCGTTCAAACCAAAACGAAAAAAGTCCTTAAGTGCCACATCATTAAAATCTACTTGATAACACAGTCCACAAAAATCCTCGACATACTCCTCTATGGACCGGTCGCCTTGACGAAGGCAGATGAGACGGGATACTGCTGGGTTCATGATTCTGGTTGTGTGTGCGCTGTAACTTCTGCTGGCTTCAGGGGAGGCGAAGTATTCTGTAACGTGAACACTGAGGTGGTGTAGAATCCAATTGCAGAAGTTTATTATAAACAACAGCAAACATACACGATGAAACAGGCAAAGGGTCAATAACCGGAGAAGCAGTCCAAAACGTAAACGTAATCCAAACAGCAGAGAGTTTAAACAGGCAGTGGGTCAAATACCAAGCAGACAGTCCATGAAAGCAACCGTAACAATAGGGAAATCCAGGGAGCGATAGTCAAAGGGCAGAAAAGGGTCAAACCTTGAAAACAGTCCAAACGTGCAAACAATCCAACAGGGGTAATCCGTGAAATCAAGAGTCCATAAACAAAGCAAGGTCGCAACAGGTAATCCAACAGAGTAATAATAAACGCTTGGTAAGGCAGGTGAAACTGGCAATACTTCGCGACGTGTGAGCACATGGTGAGTCCTTATATACTGCCAAACAGGAAGTGACAGTAGAAGCAGCAGAGGGAGCATGCAGGCAGTACTGGGGTGAAGGCTCCCTCTGCTGGCTTGGCGTTACAAGTGGACCCTTTACAGTTCCGAATGATGTATCATTCTTACTTTTATCAGCAAAAATTACGGAATATTTTAAGTTGTTTCCACTGAAAAAAGTTATCGCGCTGGCGCCTCCATGTCCTGCAAAGCGGCTTTAGCTTCCACTCTTCGCACAAATGATTGGATATGCGCCTAATAGCACACATTTATCTAGCTTTAACGTTTAAACTAACGTTGTTTTATACTTGAACTGTTTTATATCTACACATTTTATTTTAGGCAAGTCGTGATGATTTGAGAAGGCAAAATATATCAGACTATGATCAGTCTTCCACTGGACGCTTTGTCGTTACTTTAAAAAACAAAAAGTTATATTTAACGAAACAAAAATGCTTCAAAACATTTTTTCTAAATTATCTTGATTAAAAAGACATAATCACTTTGCCATTGCATACAAAACTGAACTGTTTTAATAGCTGAAACAGTAGTATAAGCTGTTTTGGGAGAAGGGGGAAAAAAGACAGGCTCGGGTCGGACTCGGGCCGAGAATAGTTTGCCAGATCTTCAATTGCTTTCGTTTGAGGGTATTTAGCACCGTCTAGTACCTCCGTACAACCGGACCTGGGCATGGCTATCCGCTCCAATTGCAGCGTGGCTGACATTGGGAATGACTTGCCTCCCCCTAATGTCGCCCATGCCTGTGATTAACTATAAGTGTAACAGTGTGTTTATTTGAGAGAAATTTTTGAAATACCATTCAAAGATTTTGGAGTTGTTGGCGCCGATAGCTTTGCGGGCAGTGCCGACATGTTGCGCTACAGGCATCCCGAGTTCGAATCCGAGCTCAAACACCTTTCCCGATCCCACCCCCTTCTCTCTCTCTCCCACTTCGCTTCCTGTCCTTTATGATCTGTCCTATTATAATAAGGGCCAAAAATAAATCTTAAAAAAAAAAGTATCACGATTATATGGTAATTATTCATATTATGGTATCTGAAAGATTATAAGATTATTTTGAATTGAAATAAAACTTTACAATATTAGTTTTTACGGTATTTTTGATTAAACAAATGCAGCCTTTGTGAGCATAAGAGCTTTATTTACAAATTCTTATCATACCCCAGACTTTTGTGTAGGTCTTATGGTGTTCAAAATACATATGGATATGTATGTATGAATAAATTTATATGGATAAATATGCTTCATCCGCCTCTGTGCATAATATTTCAGACCAAGAACCTGCATCTAGTTTAACATGCCACTAACTGCACAGATAAAATGCTGAATCATGAGTATTATAAGTTAAGTCATTCACAAGAGCATAAAAAACACCTTCTTTTTATGTATATAGCCTTATTTAAATATTTATAATTTATAATGAGCTGAATTTGCAGAGCTCAGCGCTGTTGAATGGAATTACACTGAAAAAGAGACATTTGTATACATTTTCTAGTGATGATGGCAGCAGTTATTTACGAGATCATTGAATTGAATGTAACCAGGTGTATATCCACGCATGATGCAGTGTAGACAAGCACCCTTTCTATTTTTAAAGCCAAAATCCAGCATCTGGATTGCAGCGATAGGGCAATAAAAATTTTTTGGTCCCACTTTATATTAGGTGGCCTTAACTGCCATGACTTACATATAAATTAATCATGTGAAACAATGCACTTATTGTGTACATGCATGTTTTGTACTTATATTTTAAAAAATACCTGCATGTAATTACATCTGTAATTAATTTCTGTAATTTCTTTGCACCTTAACCCACCCTTAAACCTAGGCATAACACCAAACCTGTCCCTAACCTTACTTGGATCCCACCTCAATAGCAGCAAAACTGTTTTACAATACAATATGAACACAATAAGTACATAGTACATATTTTTTGATGTAAGTGCATAGCAGTCAAGGCCACCTAATATTATTGATGGGGTAACAATTGATGGGGTAAAATACACATTTTTTGGTGGGGTTCCCCTTGTAAAATTTGCATTTCAGGGGATAAATATCAAGTTTTTGGGGTTGCTTAAACCCGCAGATATGAAAAACAACCAACAGCAACAGTAGTTTGGGTTTCCATCCAAAGTTGCAAATTTACTTAGTGCGCAAAACTTAAATATCGCTTAAAACATTTGCGAACACAGTCTTGTAACACAGTTCTTCGAGGCAATTATACAAAAATACCTTGATGGCAGACATTGCTCAGGCATCTTAAAATGACCATAACAACATTTCAGATGCTGTGCAATGAGATCAGTCTGCTAGTCAAATTATCCTGTCACATAACGCAGTCACATGACTTTTTTGGTGCGTGTGGAGAAATTAATTCTTGAAATGCATTTCCATCTACCATTATTTGCATTGACCCTTTTGCTGTAAAGTGTAAAAACAATTGTCAGGCCTGTGACACTCTCTGCAGTCATTTGTTATAATGCGTAATGTACATTAGCTCTATTGTTTATAATACATTGTGTATTTTAACACTTTTTGTTCAGTAAAACCATATGATTTCTTGGTTTTTATACTTTATTTTTGACCTAATTATAATTGCCTCATTGCTATTATATATGTATTTTTAGTCATTTTAATGACTATTGATGACTTAGGTCTATTTTTATTACTACAGTATTAGGGCTGTCAGTTTAAGACAAAGTTTTACAGATGATGTGCAATGTCAGAAGATGCCAATGTCTTTCTTTCTTCAGTCTTAAAGAAATTGTTTTTTGAGGAAAACATTTCAGGATTTTTCTCCACATAATGGACTGATATGGTGCCCTGAGTTTGAGCTTCCAAAATGCAGTTTAAATGTGGCTTCAAACGATCCCAAATGTGGTTGTAAATGATCCCAGCTGAGGAAGAAGGGTCTTATCTAGTGAAACGATTATAAAAAATTACAAAAAATTATACAATTGATATACTTTTTAATGTCAAATTCTCACCTTGTCTTACTTTGCTGAACTTTTTTCCGGTTCATGACAGTTAGGGTATGTCGAAAAACTCCCATCTCATGTTCTCCCTAAATTTCAAAATTATTAATTTTTAAAATTAATTAATTCTTAATTTCAATGATTTTTGAAATTGAGGGAGAAAATAAGATGGGAGTTTTTCGACCCTAACTGTCTTGAGCGAGAATACACAGAGTTCAAGCAGACAAGATGAGCATTTGAGATTAAAAAGTATTTTAAATTGTTTTTTTTTTTTAAATTAAAATAACCAATTGTTTCGTTAGATAAAACCATACTTCCTCAGCTGGGATTGTTTACAACCGCATTTGGGATCATTTGAAGCCGCATTTAAACTGCATTTTGGGCACCAATGAAGTCCATTATATGGAGAAAAATTATGAAATGTTTTCCTCAAAAAACATAATTTGTTTACGACTAAAGAAAGAAAGACATGAACATCTTGGATGACAAGGGGGTGAGTACATAATATGTAAATTTTTGTTCTAGAAGTGGACTTCTCATTTAACTTAATTGACAAATATGACATAGGGCAACAACTCTATAAATGCAGTTATGCCCTAAAATTCAAGATATTGGTGCATAAAATACCCCTGTATGCATTCTGTCTCATATTTATATATATCGCATATCACAGGATATCACACGGGCAGCAAGAGCGATATGACACGAGTGCTGATTTGTCCTGATATATCACAAGCTTAAATGCTTAAATTTTATTCAACAGTTCAGTGAACAAGAAGTTATATTTTAAACGCTATATTATGTGTTTTTGCTTAATGTTGCAGAGACCATGTTACCTTTGAAGTCACAGCTGATTTATTGCACATCCCTAACCAACTCAGCGGTGTTTAGTTTCTGAACAAATCTGCATTTTGAACGAATCGTGTGAATCAATGATTCAAAGGCCCATTCATAAAGAGACAAATTTACTTAATTCTTAAATGACTCAGGATGTAATGTAATTAAATATATATATATAGAATAATTGAACAGATTATCCAAAATAATCGTTAGTGACAGCCTTAATTTCCACCCACAATAATGTGTGGAAAAAGGAAAAATGGACATATCATAATATTACAAATCCTTTGACCAAAAGAAGTGGTAAACGTGTCTTCATCTAGCACTGAATTTGTCCTTTGCCTTCAAATTTCCTGTCAAGCTAAATTCCCAGGTATGAAACTAGAGGAGAGAGAGCGAGGAAAGGGGAAGAGATGGAGGAGACGGGAAGGAGAGGCAGTGGAGTGGATGTGCACGGGGGGAGCAGGACGGTGGACCCGCTGGGATATCATTAGCACCTCTGGGGTCTTCCGCACTGCCAGGGGGAGGCGAGGAATGTTCTCCTGAATCCATTTACCACAATAACCTCCCCACCCCCAGCTCTCCTTCACTCCCTTCAGAGGCAGGATATTAATGGGAAACGGGTAGAGCGGGCATAGGGCATAAATGAAGAGCTGTGCGAGATATGGCCATACACTAAGGGTTTAAAAAGTATACGTGCCTTGCGGCTGTTTAGATGAAGAAGTCTTCAACGGTATCTGTGACACACGCTCAAAGACTCTTCTGTGCGGGATTGTTGCTAATGTGTCCTGCTGCATTAGATCACCTTGTTGTCCTTGTGGGAGTAAATCACCTTTGAGTGAGTGTGGACCTCGGGCGTATTTGTGTGTGTGTGTGGGTAAACTCTGCTTGTGGCTCTTTTCATTTTGGCACAGGTACATGTCCACGAGCTGCCCCCTCTCGAACTTCCCTTTTCTCACAAACTCCGGCCATATGGAGCTCGTGTCCCTCACATGTCCGCCACATGTAGGAACTCGACCTCCCTTGATCCTTCACTTCCACTTCCTCACCTCCCTCTGAGTCTGTCGGGTTACGCCTGTGCCGCTCTGACCCTTTTCCGCTCTCCTGCGTTCTCTTTCTGTCTTATAGGTGTTGTGTGCGACTGAGGGCTGCAACTTGCAACCGATTTAAATAGGATTGCACATTTTGCTAAATGCTTCAAGCAATTTGCAAATTAAACTGAATAATTAGTATATAATAAAAACATTTTACATTTTGCATCGCATCAAAAAAATTATGAGCCCTAAAATGATATGAAATCTAAAAATAAATATGATAATACACTGTTTAAAAGTTTGAGGTAGGTACGGAAATAAATGTAAATAAATTGATACTTTTATTCAGTAAGGATACATTAAATTGTTACAAAAGATTTTTATTTTAAATAAATACTATTCTTATTAACTTTCTATTCACCAAAGAGTGTCGAAAATAATATATCTAATGGTTTTCAAAGTATTATATTATGCAGCACAGTTTTCAACACTGGTAATAATAAAAAAGTGTTTATTGAGTAAAGGCTGCTGAAAATTCATCTTTCCTATCTCAGTAATAAATTACATTTTAAAACTGATTAAAAAATAGAAAAGTTATTTTAAATTGCAATAATATTTGACAATAATTATGCTTTTATTGTAGTTTTGAGCCTTAAAATAATATAAAAAATAATGATAATTATGATAATATGCTGCTGTTCAAAGATTTTAGGTATTTATTGTAATAAATTAATACTTTTATTCATCATTACATTTTAGAATATATTAAAGTTATTTTAAATTGTAAAAATATTTACAATAATAAAAAATTATTATGATAATATGCTGTTCAAAAGTTTGAGGTAAGTACTTTCTTTTAATACTTTCACTTTTATTATATATGTGAATATATGTATATATATATGCATATATATTATGCAGCACAGTTTTCAACAATGATAATCATTAAAAAATGTTTATTGAGGAATGGCTGTTGATAATTAATTTTTTCCTAACACAGTAATAAATTACATTTTAGAATGTATTGAAATAGAAAACAGTTATTTTAAATTGTAATAATATTTGGCAGTACTGATGATTGTAGGTTTGAGCTCTAAAATAATATAAAAAATAAAATATGAATGCTTTTATTCAGCAAAGATGCATTAAATTAATGAAAAGTGATAGTAAGGAATTTAAACGTTGTTAGAAAAGATTTTCATTTCAAATAAATGCTGTTCTTTTAAGTGTTCTATTCATCAAAAAATGTTGAAAATAAAATATCATGGTTTCCACAAAAATATTATGCAGCACAACAGTTTTTTTTTATTATAGATGATATTAAAAAATGTTTATTGAGTAATGTCTGTTGAAAATTCAGCTTTCCTATCACAAATTAATAAATTATGTTATATTATATTTTATTTTATTAAAATACAAAACAGTTATTTTAGATTGTAATAATATTTGACAATAATTATGTTTTTATTGTGGTCTTGGGTGCAAAATAATATAAAAAAAGTTCAAAAGTTTGAGGTAGGAACTTTTTAAAATTAAATTAATACTTTTATTCAGTAAGGATGCATTCAATTTATCAAAAGTGACAGTAAAGATTTTTACATTGTTACGAAAGATTTTTCTTTCATATATATGCTGTTCTTTTGAACTTGAAAATAATAAATCATGGTTTCCACAAAAATATTATATTATACAGCACAAATGTCTTTAACATTGATAATAATAAAAAAAAATATTGAGTAATGGCTGCTGAAAATTCATCTTTCCTATCACAGTAATAAATTACATTTTATAATGTATTAAAATAGAAAACAGTTATTTTAAACTGTAATACTATTTGACAATAGTATCCCCCAGAATTGGCACAGAAGTGCATGTTGTTATTAGTATTATTATGCTTAATTTTGTGTTTAATTTTAATTGTTTCATTTCAATTCATAGCACTATTATTCAGTAATTCCATTAACTACTTTACATACATCTTCACTTTTCATTAAAACCTACAGGCTAATCAAGGGAAACCATTTAATTTTAATTCATAGTGTTGCAATTATGGTAAATCTTCATTTAAAATGTGGGCAATTAAATATCTAAATATTTATATGCCTGTATATAAGTCAGAGAATACATTTACACTGGGTTTCTGCTTTGCCTATTATTGATTATTCAATTACTAGTAACTAAATTGAATTTTTTTTTAAATAGCATAACTGACTTAGTATTTAACATTAAGGGAACTGCAAAAATATATTAATATCATTAAAATTAATATCAAAAGTCACTTATACATTTTGTAAAAGTTTACCCAGGGGGGCGTCTTATTATTTTACAATAATAATGTTTTAGTGTAGTTTTGATCAAGTACAGCCAAAATGGCCAAAAGTATCGGCACCCTTGCAATTCTGTCAGAAAATACAACCCTACTCTTTTGGTACTCATGTATATTTTTTTTTGTTTGCATTGGAACAAGACAAAAAAACAGAGAAAAAAAGTAAAATCTGATACAATTCCACACAGAACCCAAAAAATGCACTGGACAAAATTATTGGCACCCTTAACTTAATATTTGGTAGCACCCCCTTTGGAAAAAATAACTGAAATCAGTTGCTTCCTGTAACCATGAATGAGTTTCTTTCACCTCTCTACTGGAATTTCGGACCACTTTTCATTTGCAAATTGCTCCAGGTCATTCAGATTTGAAGGAGGCCTTTTGAGATCTCTCCAGAGGTGTTCTATGGGATTCAGATCAGAACTCTCCAGCACTTTGTTTGTAACCATTTCTGAGTGCTTTTTGAAGTGTGTTTCGGGTCATTGAAGAGTGTCATAAAAAGTGTTTCAGGTCATTGTCCTGTTGGAAGACCCATGACTTCTGGTGGAGACGCAGCTTTCTGACACTGGCCACTACGTTGCACCCCAAAATTCTTTGGTAATCATCAGATTTCATGATACCGTTCACACAGTCAAGGCAGTAAAGCAACCCCAAAACATCTTTAAACCTCCACCATGTTTGACTGCAGGGACTGTGTTCTTTTCTTTGAAGGCCTTGTTTCTTTTTCTGTAAAAAGCTTTACTTTACCAAAGAAGCTCTACTATTGTCTCATCTGTCCACAGTACATTCTCCCAGAAGGATTGTGGTTTTGTCACATAAGTTTTGGCAAACTCCACTCTTGCTTTTTTATGCCTTTGTGTCAGCAGTGGTGTCCTCCTGGGTCTCCTAACATAGCGTCCCTTTTCATTCAGATGGCGACTAGGGATGTGCGGGTCTAGTCGACTAGTCATCTAAACTGTACAGCTCCTACTAGTTGACCCTGAAAACAATAGTCGACTACATAGCAGGAAAAAAAAAAATTATAATTGAAATAATAATTTTTACGTTACATTTAAAACATTTAAATAGCAAGTTAAAATTAAACGTTTGAAAAATAATACATTGTTTTTAAAAGTGTATCTGGGCGAAAACTACGTTTTTACCTAAGACCTCGCATTCCCTTATAGAGACCTCATGACCACGCAAAAGACTAGCAAAGTGTGGGAAAAGTTTTGTGTAAACGGTGTAATATCAAATTGGCTTAAAATAACTGTACTGGAGCGATGCATAACAGGCACGTCGTAGACGCTTAGAAAGCCGGCAAATGTCAATCACGGCATTCAGTACCATCTGCCGCCGCTGCAGTCCTGTCCGTGCTGACTATTCCTCTAAACGAAGGATTTCAGTTCATACTGAGTGTGTTTTTCATAGTTCACCAGACCACATTGATAACTTGCTGAAAAATGCATGGTCTAGAGTAAGTAAAATGGGCATTGTTGCATTATTTTTTTGTAAACGACATAGCCTATATGACACAAGTTTTTAAAAGCTGTTTCAATGCTTTTTCTTGATCCTTTTCTTGTTCCTATTGTTTTTGACTTGTGTTTTAATATGTTGGATAACGTTATGAAGAATTGTCAGGCTGATTTTAATAAATAAGCTATGCATTGGCTGACGTTGAGTGTATGCTCTTCCTTTTTTTCCTTTTTAACGACCGCCTAAAATTAAATGATGATAACACAAGGCAAGCGGAATTCATTGAGGGATTTGACAATGTGATTTATAGATACGTATTTCAAATGTAGGCTATTATATACACGCACACATTTTTTTTTCTTAACATCTTTTGGGGGTACATTGCTTTTAGACTAGTCGACTAGTCGGATGTAAAACCTTTGTTTTAACGACTATCAAATTAGTCCCTAGTGGTGACGGAGCTGACACTGTTGCACCCTTTGTCTGCAGACCAGCTTGAATTTTTTGGAAGTTAATCGGGGTTCTTTATCCACTATTCGGACAATCCTTCATTGTAGTTTTTCATTAATTTTGCTCTTTTGTCCACATCCGGGGAGGTTTGCTACAGTGCCATGGGCTGTAAACCTCTTGATGATATTGCGCACAGTAGACACAGGAACATTAAGATCTCTGGAGATGGACTTGTAGCCTTGTCCGTGTTTTTCCACAATTTTTTCTCTCAAATCCACAGACAACTCTTTACACTTCTTTCTTTTCTCCATGCTCAGTATGACACACAACACAAAGGCTGAGTCAACTTTTCTCCATTTTAACTGGTTGCAAGTGTGTTTACTATATTGCCCATATTACTTGCCACAGGTGTGTCTAAATACAAATTACAGGAGCATCACATGCTTGAAAAGCAATTATTTCTTACAATTTTGACAAGGTGCAAATAATTTTTGCCCAGTCCATTTTTAACTAAATTGATCAAGTTTGACTTTTCTTCTCTGTTTTTTGTGTTGTTGCAGTGCAAACAAAAACAGTAAGCACATGAACAGCAAAACATTTGCAATTGAAAATTTTCTGAGAGAAGTGTTGCATTTTCTGACAGAATTGCAAAGGTGACGATATTTTTGGCCATGACTGTAAATGCTGCCTTGGTGAGTATAAGTAGTGTCTTTCAAAAACATAAAAAAAATTCTTACTGACCTCAAAGTTTTGAATGGGAGTGCAGATTTTCATAATATAAAGAGAGCACTGCATTTGCAATGGCAAGACCCTGAATTTGGTTTCCATTCAGTGCACTACACAACGAAAATAAGACATTTTTGGATAAAAATGTCTGGCAAATGCATAAATGTAAATGCTCATTTAAAACCTAAATTTGATGTTTAAATGAAAATTGCTTTGATCCAAATAAAAGCTCTATTAAGTAATTCAGCTTGCTTGCTTTTAGGATGTTCTGCTTTGCCAAATGAAAAAGCTTGCCTTTGAAGAATAAAGCAGTAAACTCTAATTAAATTAGTTTTTTCCCCATTCCATGTAAATGCATTTTTCACTACTCTTTAAAGTGACGTCACTGACGTGGTCCTCCAAGCAGGGCCCACAGACCCCAATCAATAATGCAATTCACCGTCGATTATTTCCATTACCGATTTGTTGTTGCAGCCCTAATCTATTTCATCCATCCTGACCCATTTTCTTTCGCCTAACTATTTATCATGCAACACTTCTCATTTCCTGTGCTCGGAGTGAACCATTAACCATGTGAAGATGTTGTGCTGTAAAGTGCTGTGATTCCACCGGGCATCTTTGTGTTTGTGCACATAGCTGCCTGAGCACTTGAGAGTTTGCCATGCTGATGAAGTATTTGTTTATCCAATTTTCCACTCAGTGGGCCCAAAAGTGTGTGTGAATTTAGACACACTTAAAGGTCACCGTCTCAGGAGAGAGGCCATGCAAAAAAGCGAGGAAAAAAATCCAGCAAGAAGCTCAGAAATGTGTTTGTGAAGAGAATCTAAGGCATTATGCTTTAATTTCCAGCTTTGGGATCTTGCACAGTATTATGAGTGAAATTATTTGATAAGTGTCTATTGTACTATTCAAAGAAAATTCATTTGGCACTTGTAAATTCGCATTGGATTTTTTTCTGATTTAATATTTTGAATGGTGTCTGCTTGCATTACTCAAGCAGGCGAAATTAAAATGTCAACAGGCATACAGTATTCATTTTAAGCTTCAATTACTGCAGCTGAAATATACTTAGGCCAACATCAAGCAGACAGCCATTGTTATTCAAACAAGCTCCGCTGAAAACGCAAACTTGACGAGGTCACGAATCTGCTAACAACTACTTGGCACGTAATTAGACAAATCTGATCTCATAATGTTGAGCTTTCATAGCCATGTCACAGCAGAAGCGGTGTAGACGGAGCTCATTTTGTAGTTGGCGTAGTCATAATTTGAGCTTTCTTTTCTTTTGTGTCATTGTGCTAAACTGCATTAGGTGCTTCAGAGTGGATGTTCATTTGTGAGGTTCACTCATTAGAGTGATGCTTTTCGGAGTCTGCCATAGATTAGCCTGGAGCTTTTAAAGAATAAGCTAAGAATGGAGTGCAAAAAAAAAAAAAAAGCTCAACTCCTACAGAAGGCTATTTGTGTTGTTCTTTTGTGTGTACACAGGGGCCAAAATAACTATTGCTGCACCTGCCAATGATGTGCAGACTGAGAAAGTGTGCTGCCCATAAATACTTTTTATTACTGTCTATTAAACTCAGCATTATTTATATTATATAACTATAACTGTATGTAAAATATCACATCAGATCATATGTACTGCATTATACATATTTTATATACTATAAATTTTTACAGTATAAATACAATTATATCTATTACATTTAATTTTTATATTATTTATTTATGATAAATATTAACATAAAAGTGTGTGTATTCATGTATATAGAGAGAGAGATGGGACAGAATCTCATCTCAAAATGCTCCATGCTATTCTAAGTTTTGTCATTTCATTCTGACTATTTTTATTCTAAACTATTTTTAGGTTAATTGGTCTAATTTTGTGTCTCTGAACAAATAGTAATCTATGACAGAATAGATTTTATTTTACATAACTCTATAATTTGAATGAATCATTTAAAAAAAATGTCTGAATGAATTATTCAATGACTTGCTCATAAATACCTCACTTGTTCCATTACTAAACGAATCAGCGTTTTTGAATGAATCTCTTGAACGACTGATTCAATGACTCAGTCATAAATACCTCACTTGTTCCATTACTGAATGAATCCGTGTTTTTGAATGAATCTCTTGAACGACTGATTCAATGACTCACTCATAAATACCCCACTTGTTCCATTACTGAATGAATCCGTGTTTTTGAATGAATCTCTTGAACGACTGATTCAATGAATCACTCATAAATACCTCACTTGTTTCATTACTGAACTAATCAATGTTTTTGACTGGATCTCTTGAACGACTGATTCAATGACTCACTCGTAAATACCTCACTTGTTCCATTACTGAACTAATCAGTGTTTTTGAATGAATCTCTTGAACGTTGTTGCAGTTATGGTAATTAAATATGTAAATATTCATATGCCTGTATATAAGTCAAAGAATAAATTACATTTGAGATGAAATCACAAACCAAATACATTCACTGGGATTTTGCTTTGTCTATCATCAGTTATTCAGTTACTCAACTAAATTGTCAAAAAAAAAATTTTAAATAATGTAAATGATTTAGTATTTTACATAAATGACTCTCTCTCTCTCTCTCTCTCTCTCTCTATATATATATATATATATATCTTTTTTTTGGTTTGTTCAAATAGAGATCACGATTCTCCCACAATTCTGAACTAAGCAAAATAACGTAATTTACTAGAGGCTAAACATATTAATTGCTGCAGTCTATTCAAAATGTTAATTTGAATGAATTATTTGAAAAAAAAAAAAAAAAAAATGTTTGAATGAATGATTCAGTGATTTACTGATGAATCAATGAATGATTCAGTGATTCGCTCATAAATACCTTACTTCCATTACTAAATCAATCAGCATTTTAGAACGAATCTCTTGAATGAATGATTCAATGACTCACTCAGAAATACCTTGTTTGTTAATTTATTTGTTATAATAAATCACTTGAACGAATGACTCAATCATAAGTAACTTCTGGGTTCCATTACTGAACGAATCAGCGTTTTAGAACAAATCTCTTGAATGAATGATTCAGTGACTCACTCATAAATACCTCGCTTGTTCCATTACTGCATGAATCAGCGTTTTAAAAAGAATCTCTTTAACAAATGATTCAATGATTCACTAATAAATACCTCAATTGTTCTATTACTGAATGAATCAGCATTTTAGTACGAATCTCTTGAACGAATGACTCAGTGACTCAATCATAAATAACTTGTTTCATTACTGAACGAATCAGATTTTTAGAACGAATCTCTTGAAAGAATGATTTACTGACTCACTCATAAATGCCTCGCTTGTTCCATTACTGAACGAATCAGTGTTGTAGAACAAATATCTTGAACGAATGAGTCAATGACTCACTCATAAATACCCCAGCGTTTTACAAAGAATCTCTTGAATGAATCATTCAATGACTCACTCATAAATTCTTCACTTGTTCCATTACTGCATGAATCAGCATTTTAGAATGAATCTCTTTAATGAATGATTCAATGACTCACTAATAAATACCTCACTTGTTCTATTACTAAATGAATCAGCATTTTAGAAAGGATCTCTTGAACGAATGACTCAATGACTCAATCATAAATAACTTGTTTGTCCCATTACTGAATGAATCAGAGTTTAAGAACGAATCTCTTGAATGAATGATTCAGTGACTTGATTATAAATACCTCGCTTGTTCCATTACTGAACGAATCAGTGTTTTAGAATAAATCTCTCGAACGAATGATTCAGTGACTTGCTCATAAATACCTCACTTGTTCCATTACTGAACGAATCAGTGTTTTAGAACGAATCTCTTGAAAGAATGATTCAGTGACTCACTCATAAATATCTTGCTTGTTTCATTACTGAACGAATCAGCGTTGTAGAACAAATGATTCAATGACTCACTCATAAATACCTCAGCGTTTTAGAATGAATCTCTTGAATTAATAATCCAATGACTCACTCATAAATTCCTCACTTGTTCCGTTACTGCATGAATCAGCGTTTTAGATTGAATCTCTTGAATGAATGATTCAATGACTCACTCATAAATACCTCGGCATCATCTTATTCAAGAAATTCATTCTAAAATGCTAATTCATTCAGTAATGGAACATGTGAGGTATTTATGAGTGAGTCACTGAATCATTCATTCAAGAGATTCATTCATTCTGAATGTAGCCAACATTGTAATCAACAAACGATATTTAAAGCACCATTTACTTTCAAAAAACGATTTGCTGTATTTTGATTGCTACCATAGACATCAGTGTTTATATCAGAACTATAAATTGTTGAAAAGACTGTGAAGCTGTTTCATACCTAAACATAATAACTACTGTCTTTATGACAGCGGCAGCGCAAGCACAGATTTGAACAGGCACTAGGAACAGGAAATAAGTGTGTGTTTAAATCAAGATTTGCCATTTAATGATTAATCATGCAGCTCTAATCAAAAGTCACATTTTCCCACAGTAGCTATTTTGAATATTTTTTTATTTACGTTATGATTTAATGACCTAATTAAGCAAATATGTCTATTTATTTCCCATAATAACATATTGTCTGATGCATCATCATCCTGCACATGCTAAGCTTACATCTAAATAGGTTACAACTTAAAAATAAATGCACATTGTTCTTAAGCAGGGCATCGTCCCCTATTTTACCCTATATAGTGTGAGTGAAATAAGTAGTAAAGTTCACCTAAAACTAAACATTCTGTCATCACGTCCCCCTATTGTTGTTGCAAACCTGTTTGGCTTTGTTACACTTCCTAAAAATGGTCAGAAATTCTGTTTTCTTTAGTTGACAGGCAGGTTTTACTCACATTTGGCACTTGCCGAGTATTTTTAGACACTGTGTCCACACCTATGAACTTGACCGTCTATCTGCCTGTCTGTCTGTCACTTCTATACGTCTGTCTGTCCATCACCACACTCCTTTGTGTCTGACTACTGGCTGCTTTAGTTTTAAAGCCGAAATCTCTTGTAACATTAAACATCTCACATTCTCAGAAAGGCTGAGGTGACTAGAAAACTAGCGTTCATCATCAACATAGTGTTCACAAATGGCTTATGCATTAGTGCCGCTGTAAATGTGTTTTCTGCTACTGTACAGTATGTTTGCATATAAAAATGATGCTTTGGATGTGTGTGTCCACAGAGCTGGAGGCCGAGGAGTGGTGGAAGTTATTGTGTTTGGAGTGTCTGGGCAGCAGACTTAATGACATCAGCCTGGGAGAACCGGACTTGTTAGCAGCAGGGGTGCAGAGGGAACAGAACGGTCAGTATCCAATTAGAGCCGGGCTTTTTGTGTGATTTTTCCTCTTGTACTCCCTAAATGATTCTATTACGGGGTCCAAATGTGTTTGTTAAACACAGTCCCTCCAGGTCTGTTCTCATGTTTATAAATGATCTGCTCGGGCCAAGGTTCTTTACTAAGCGCTAATGGGTACCGCCGTGCATCAGAGCATCAGCTCATAATGAAGCTTGTCATAGAGATGGATGAGATTATGGCGCAGAAGAAAAGCGGGATGAATGCGTATGGCGCTTCTGCGAGAAAACGCTTAAGAGAATGAGTGAGAATCTTTAGCGAATGCAATTCGTTTGCTTCTAAAATGAATGAGGCAATGCGTGACCAAATGCTGGCCAAGTGTTTTACGATGGACATTAAGTGACAACCTAAAATAGTACCAAAATTGTTCATTCTACAAAAAAAAATATTAGTATTAATTATTAAATGTTAGTACATTATTAAAAAATAGTTAATGTCAGTAAATGCATATATTTGATTTAGTTGAGCACACAAACCAACTTATTTTTAATGTAGTCTTGGTTTTGAGCATTTTATGCAACTTGTGCAACTTGATATAGCCTTTTCTGGCTAGTTTCTACCAAGTGATGGGTGATTTGCATTAAAATACAGCAAAATGAGAGTTTGCTCAACAGCAAAATGATTTAAGGAATCTTTTTTCCATATTTTTTTTAAATTACATTAAACACTTCTCTTAACTATTCTTCAACGCTTCTGTGTTTAGTTTTTTGTAATTCTCTTTTACTCAGATTCTGCTTGGCCTGTCTTTGGTTATTCAGTTACTCAACTAAATTGTCAGAGGATTTTAAATAGAATAATTGATTTAGTATTTTACATTAATGACACTAATGTGTATGTGTGTGTGTGTGTGTGTATAAAATATATAGATATTATATTTTGATTTGAGGAATAATGTATCCTCTTTTTAAAATAATTAAAAATATATATTTTTAAAAATTGCATTAAAAACCCTCTTAACTGTTCGTGCTTCTATGGTTATTTTTTTTATTAGATTTATCTTTTATTTGTTTTGTTTTTTTCATTGTATATAAATAGATATTGTTTAGTGTATGCAAGTATAAAGTTTTATTTTTTATTATATTTAATTATATATATTTAAAATTATTTTAATGTTTAATAATATTAAATGTTTAATATTTAATTATTATGTTAATTATATAAAATATGGAGTATATTTATTATATAAATTTATATAAATATTTAATTTTCTTTTAATTTTAAGATTGTTTACTACAAAGTTAAAACCCACAAGCATTATTGAATTTCAGTAACTATTTTAATGTTTTTAATTGTGTACGTTATTATTTTATTTTAGTTTATTTATTATTATTTATTTTATTTTATTTTATTTTATTTTATTTTATTTTTATTTTATTTTAACAGACCCCCAATCTGCAGGCCTTATGACTTTTAAAATTAAGCATAATGTTTTCTGTGTTTTCTCTGCATTTCTGGAATTAGATTATGCATTATTAGTGAATTATATTATGCATTATTTGTTTAATGTTTGATATTATTGTTTAAAATTATTTGCATGTTGTTCTTGCAAATAATTAAGACAGTAAAATTAATTATTTTTATTGGATCAAATTATGTGTTCTATTTTAATAATTTTAATTGTATGCATTTTATTTTATTATTTTGTTTTGTTTTTTGTTTTTTGTTTTGTTTTGTTTTGTTTTTTGTTTTGTTTTGTTTTGTTTTGTTTTGCTTTGTTTTGTTTTGTTTTGTTTTGTTTTGTTTTGTTTTGTTTTGTTTTACTTTATTTTATTTTCACAAACCCCCAATCGGCAGTCCTTATGACTTTTTCCAGAGAGATTTAAAATTACGCATAATGTTTTCTGTGTTTTCTCTGCATTTCTGGAATTGGATTATGCATTATTAGTAAATTATATTATGCGTAATTTGTTTAATGTATGACATTATTGCTTCGAATTATTTGCATGTTGTTCTTGCAAATAATTAAGACAATAAAATTAATTCTTTTTATTGGATCAAATTATGTGTTCTATTTTAATAGTTTTAATTGTATGCATAATTGTATTTATTTTATTTTATTTTATTTTATACTTACAAACCCTCAATCGGCAGTCCCTATGACTTTTTTCTTTTTTTTTTTTTTAATTTTTCTGCATTTTTGAAATTAGTCTATGCATTATTAGTGCATTATATTATGCATTGGTGTGATATTAGTGTAACGTATGATATTATTGTTTTACATTTTTTTTGCGTGTTGTGCTTACAAATACATTTTATTTTATTTTATTTTATTATTTTTTATTTTATTTTATTTTATTTATTATTTTATTTACAAAATCTCAACAAACCCTCAATCTGCTGTATTTATAATTTTTTTTTACTCACTTTTTATTCCATTGAGAGTTCAAATGAAATGTTTTCTGTGACTATAAGAACAGTCCCGACCCACAAACCGAGAAGCGTTACTTTAGGCATCTGCATCTCCTCCAAGATCAGATTGTTTCAGTCTGAGCTGAGTCGTGTCTGTGTTTATGTGAGTGTTTTTTAAACCTAATTCAGAAAATCAATATCAGTTCATCTCCAAGTGCTGCCGAAGCATTCAAGCATTAAGCTGCGGGAGACACCGTATAGAGTGATCATCAGATTTTTTTCAATCAAATGACAGGCAAATATTGATTTGTTTTCATAACGAGAGTGCAATGTGTATATGATTATATCAGCTGGAGGTCAGCAAAATGATCGTTTCTCCAGCATTCGACAGCCGAGGAATAACGAGCAGAGAGTTTGCCATTTGCGCTTCAATTAGACCCCTCTAACGGCGGGCTGCGATAATTAAATCAGAGTTAATTTTCACAATCCCTAAAATAGCCCCCACATTACATTGCCTCTTCCTCTGGAGAGACACATAGCTTATTTTGAAGCATTAGGTATAATTAGGCACTATTAATTTGGATTATGAAGTGCACCCTTGTCTTTTTGGAGCTAATTGTGATGGTGCGGTTACTCCAGTCGTGGTCGGCTCAACTACGGCTCTATGGCAACAATCTGTTGACCTTTGTGCGCCGCAAGAGCCGCATCTGCAAGAAGAGAAAATAGTCAGTCGGAAAAATAATAATCATGTTAGATGGCTCTGTTGAGATGTTCTCGAGATTTTCAGCCGTACCCTTTAATTCTCTGTCATCTTTAGGCAGAGCAGAATCTTTCAGCTGCCCGAATAAAAGCTGTTTGAGCTGTTTGTTTGTAAATATGACAGCCGAATGGACTTCGCCGCTACGGTGCTTGGCCTTTTTGGAGCAAATTTAATTATTATTAAAAGAAATGTCAGTCAAACAGCAGTCTGCAACCTTTTCATATCTGTTAAAGAAACGATTTACCCTGTTATGAATTTTTTATTTTTATTTTTTAACACCAGACATTGGCAGTTTCTGTTAGTGTAAGCTACTGTGGCCGCTGAATCTTTTTGAGTTATTTACTTGAGTAACCATTCAATTTTGTCATCCTGCTTTCTTGATATAAATTCATAGGTTTATTGGGTGCACTTCATCTGTGCTTGTTATTCTGAAGAAAAAGACGTCTGAATCAAAATGTATTAAAAATGGCACTTCTGCAAATATACTGTGCATTTTTTACAACCTGACTCCTTCAGTTTCTCCAGTCTGATATATAAAAGTCAGTTTTAGTGATCTAATCAATTTGCCAATGGACTTTTTTCACCTCATTTAAATATTTGGAAAGATGTCACATGTACAGATGTAAAAGTTGTGTTGTGAACACAGTTTAAATACATTTTATACATCATATAATTTAATATAATTAAAATTAAGTATTCTATTTGAATGGTTCTAAATTATAGCTGAAATAAAAGATTTAAAAAATATTTGATCTCACAATACATTTCCATCAAATTTAATTTTTTATTCCTTCAAAATTCTAAACACACTCACTTCCATGTAAGGTAATGTAATTTAATTTAATGTAATGTTGTATTATATTATAAATTTAATATAATATAATATAATATAATATAATATAATATAATATAATATAATATAATATAATATAAGTATTTTTAATGGTTCTAAATAATAGCTGAACTGAATGATCAGAATAAATCAGAATAAATTTCCATCAAATGTTATTTTTTTATTTAATCAATATTCTAAACACTCACTTCCTCAAGAGTTTTTCATTTTACACATCATATATATTAATATATTAAATAATTACAATTAAGTATCTAATTTTAATGGTTCTAATTAAGAGCTAAAATGAACGTTTTTTAACATTTTTATTAAATTTCCATTAAATTACATTTTTTTTTAAATTCTATCAACATTCTACACAGACTTACATCCTCAAAAGTTTTTTATTTTATACATCATATATAAATATCAATATAATCAATAATATAATATAATATAATATAATATAATATAATATAATATAATATAATATGATATGATATATATATGATATAATATAATATAATATAATATAATATAATATAATATGATATATGATATGATATGATATGATATAATATAAGAATTAAAATTAAGTAATTTATTTTAATGGTTCTAATTAATTGCTGAAAATAAAGATTTTTTTATGTTTTATTTGAGAATAATTTTCCATCATATTTTATATAATGATGGAATTTTATTATCAAATTAACACATTCACATATTATATATGATGTCCTTCATTTTAGAATATATATATATATATATATATATATATATATATTTTTTTTTTTTTTTATCAATATTTATTTTTTATTTCATAAAGATTTTAAACACATTTACATCCTCAAGAGTTTTTAATTTTATAATATAATATAATATAAAAGTATTATATTTTAATGGTTTTAAATAATAACTAAAAAATTTTATATTTTATCTCAGAATAGATTTCCATCAAATTTTTTTTATTACATTAAAATTCTAAACATACTCAGATCCTCCCAGTTTTTCATCATTCAAGGTTTTCTGATTCTTAACCTTATTTTTTTATTTTAATTTAATTGAATTACAATGGTTTCAACTGTTTATTTTATTTTATTTTATTTTATTTTATTTTTTATCTCAACAAACACCCAATCTGCAATACTTACTTTAGTATTGAGATACTACTGTAGTTTTTATGAGTATTTTGAATCAGTTTTTATTTTTATATCTTTCTTTTTAATTTGCATTTATATTTGAAGTTTTAGTACTTTTGTTGTGTGTTTTTGTTATTTTGCGTCTATACGTTCAATTTTAGTTTTTATTTTAATACATCTAATTTACTAATTTAACTAAAATAAGATAAGAAATGTTGTTGTGGCTAAAGTTATTATTATTATTATTATTACATTTAATTGTAATTTTATTCATTCATTCATTCAGTTTTAGTTAACTATAGTACTTTTAACTTTTAAATTACTTTTATTCCAGAAAGGTTTAACGTTTACTTGATGCCGACCCCAAACCTGGACATCTACGGAGAGTGCACAATGCAGATCACCCACGAGAACATCTACCTTTGGGACATCCATAACGCCAGAGTCAAGCTGGTCATGTGGCCGCTCAACTCCCTGAGGAGATACGGCAGAGACTCGACCTGGTTCACGTTTGAGTCCGGGAGGTGTGTGAACGACATTAGATTCTAGTTGGGAGTGCTTTTGTCTGACAAGATGTTTTCATCTTAAATCCAATAGTCCTGATTCTGCTGCTCTGGATATTGATTCGCTGATTCATGAAGGTGCTCAACATTTAACATATGCTTTCCCTTGCAGGCTGCCCTTAAACTCTACTCCTGCTGTTCAGTCTATTACAACAAGAACATGAGTGTGCTGAAAACTAATAGAAGCTGTAATTGCTTAACGGATGTGTGTGTGCATGTGTGTTGTGCTCTTACAGGATGTGTGACACAGGGGAGGGTTTGTTTACGTTCCAGACCAGAGAAGGCGAGATGATCTATCAGAGAGTTCACTCTGCCACGCTGTCCATCGCTGAGCAACATGAACGCATGATGATGGAGATGGAGAAGAGCTCACAGGTATAGTAAAACTACACATCCCTTAATTCTACTGGGGAGAAGGGCATTTCTTATTTAGTATATATTATTCCATAATGTTAGTACAAGCATATTTCACAGATGAGTCTCCATTGCAGTGTCTGAAATGGAGGGAGGTTCCTGGAACCCCCATATAAACACAAAACAGCTTCTTGAGGGGTTTCATTTATGTCATTTAAGTACACTACCAGTAAGATTTTTAATGTTTTTTAAAGAAGTTTCTTCTGCTCACCAAGCCTGCATTTATTTGATTTAAAGTACAGCAAAAACAGTCAAATTGTCAGTCAATATTTTAAAAATGTAATTTATTCCTGTGATTTCAAAGCTGAATTTTAGTACCAGCTCTTAAAATCAAATAAATGCAGGCTTGGTGAGCAGAAGAGACTTCTTTAAAAAACATAAAAAATTTTACTGTTCAGAAACGTTTGACTGGTAGTGTAATTTGACAGTAGAAAAACTATTGATTAAATCACCTTAAACATAACTAAGATCTAGGGCTACCCTCGACTAAAGATTTTTCTGGTTGACTAGTAGTTGTTCATTTTAGGCATTAGTCGACTGTTAGTCGCACATTTATTAATAAACCATATAAATCATAATAATGAGACTTTAATTGCCTATATAGTGTCATAAGTGTTCAAGCGCACAAAAAAAGCTTGCCACAGATCAGCACCGGCAGATATAATATTATGAATGTGTCTGAGAAAAACAGCAAGGAGACTGCATTTACGTTTTAATATTTTATTGGTAGTTTCTTTTTTTTTCGGCTTAAGAGATGAAGTCAGCAACACTGACTGAATGTTTCATACGGATTACATAATCTGAGAATATTTGTTTTCTGTTTGAATTGGTTCATTTGAAAGTATTTCACTCTCTATAGATATATTGGAGTTGGAGACGGCAGAAAGAGTGCATCCTGTTTGCTTTCATTGTTTTACAAAAGCGCAACGTTTCGTTGTTATTCTGAGTGCATGCAAATAAATGTAGAGACTTTACTAGGGGTGTAACGGTACACAGATGTCACGGTTCGGTACGTACCTTGGTTCGAGGGTCACGGTTCAATAGGATTTCGGTACAACAGAAAAAAAAAATCTACTATGCTAGGTGTCTTTTCATTTTTTTTTTTAAACAGACAGTAGTACAAATTACATTTTTCCACCTACATGTGAAAATACTAAATATGATATCAAATTAATGTCATTTATAGGCTATAAAATCTGCAGTACATGTATACATACAAGGAATAAATACTATATTTAATTTAGTTAACTGATAGACAAGGGGAAAAAAATGTGTGACAAGTAATGTAGCCTATATTTGCTGAGTTTCAGCTCAGTTTTGTGACAGAAAGGAAACTCAAATGGCAGAAAGCAACATTCTATTTGTTTTTTTGTTTAAGTTGATATTGCTGGTATGAGGAAAGTTGAAGTAATCGTGCCGGCGCACACAAACACAAAACATATCAGTTCCAGGCTTTGGTACTTTATCAAAATAAAACACAGTGAACCAAACATCAACGCGCCCGCCTCACTGTGTCACCGTTAGAACGCGACTGAAGTATAAAGTCTATAATTTACATAATAAATAATAGTTTAGCATTTGGATGCATCGCAAATATGGAAATATTATGGAATATTTGGATTTGTGCTGAATGAGAGAGGTAGGATACACAAGCACAAAGCTCCATTTCGCAGACAGATGAGTGCACAAGCCTTTAAAGTAACGTTATACTCCTTTGTCAGTGAGAGACGCGTTCAGAATCAGCACATGATCACTGTCTAGTGGGCTTTGTTTTCAAGTGTGCAACTCTGCATTACTGCATTACTGCGGGCGCCCCTCTTCTGGATTGAGGGTGAATTGCCTGTATTCGTCGTAAGCCCTCATGCACTGAACCGAGATGCCCGTACCGTGAGGTTCGCTACGAATACATGTATCTTTACACCCCTAGACTTTACAGATTCAAAGGATGTATTACTTTTTTTCTGTATGACCAAAAATGACGGAGTATTTTAAGAGCAAGTGTGTGCACCGGCGCCTCAATCTATCATGCAGTAAGCACGCTACTATTCAGCTTCCACACTCCGCACACACACTTGAATAGTGCACATTTTTAAAGTTGCTACTACATACATCTTTCAGATGAAAAGCCATATTTGAGGTTGATGAATGATAGGTGAGCGTTTGGATGTCCTGCATGATGTACTATATTACAACACAGACCAGCTGACTGCATGACTTTACCACTTCCTGTGGATTTTTTTTTCTGCGACTAAGTGACTAATAAAATTTTGGTCAACCAAGTCTCTTCTCGTCGACTAACAGTTAGTCGACTATTAGGGGGCAACCCTACTAAAATCATGCGTTTTTGGTCTTAAAATATACTACCAATCAAAATTTTGGGGTCAGTAAATTTTTTTTTATGCAGTACATTTTTTATTTATCTTAATATCAACTTTTCTCAGGAAAAAGAAAATCTCTCAACTAATGCTGTAAAATACCGAAAAGCTCCGCTCTAGAGTTCATTTTTTGGTTTGGTTTCTCCTGAACTGAGGTGTTGCAGCGATCTGTCACTTCACATGAAATAACACCAAAACGGTATTTATTGTTTGAATACTGTCATAAAATGGACAGAATTGAAATTTGAAATAGGAGACTTCATTTTAAATCAAAGGAAACAGGACAGAGCTTGTTGTGATCTATTGGTTGAGAGGTGCACTACATTCCGCTCATTAACAAAATTTTTATAATATTTATAATATGACGTTTCTATTTGAAATAAAATCTGTTCTAACTTTTTTGACTCTGAAGACAGAATAATGGCTGCTGAAAATTCCTACCTGATCTCATGACGAACTTTTTCACAAGACGCAAAAGAGAAGAAAAGTCAAATCTGATACAATTCCACACAGAACCCGAAAAATGCACTGGACAAAATTATTGGCACCCTTAACTTAATATTTGGTAGCACCCCCTTTGGAAAAAATAACTGAAATTAATAATTTCCTGTAACTATGAATGAGTTTCTTACACCTCTCTACTGGAATTTTGGACCAGTCTTCTTTGCAAACTGCTCCAGGTCATTCAGATTTGAAGGATGCCTTCTCTCAACTGCTGTTTTGAGATCTCTCCACTGGTGTTCTGTGGGATTTAGATCAGAACTCTCCAGCGCTTTGTTTGTAACCATTTCTGAGTGCTTTTTGAAGTGTGTTTTGGCTCATTGTCCTGGTGGAAGACCCATGACCTCTGGCAGAGACGCAGCTTTTTGACACTGGCCACTACCGTTGCGCCCCAAAATTCTTTGGTAATCAGATTTCATGATACCGTTCACACAGTCAAGGCATCCAGTGCCAGAAGCAGCAAAGCAACCGCAAAACATCTTTGAACCTCCACCATGTTTGACTATAGGGACTGTGTTCTTTTCTTTGAAGGCCTCATTTCTTTTTCTGTAAACAGTTCCATATTGTCCTTTACCAAAAAGTTCTATTTTTGTCTCATCAGTCCACAATACGTTGTCCTAGAAGGATTGTGGTTTTGTCACATAAGTTTTGGCAGACGCCAGTCTTGCTTTTTTATGCCTTTGTGTCAGCAGTGGTGTCCTCCTGGGTCTCCTACCATAGTGTCACTTTTCATTCGGAGGGCGACGGATAGTGAAAGCTGACACTGTTGTACCCTGTGTCTTCGAGATCAGCTTGAATTTGTTTGGAAGTTAATCGGGGTTCTATATCCACCATTCGAACAATCCTTTGTTGTAATTTTTCATTAATTTTGCTCTTCTGTCCATGTCCAGGGAGGTTAGCTACAGTGCCATAGGCTGTAAACCTCTTGATGATATTGAGCACAATGGACACATTAAGATCTCTGGACATGGACTTGCAGCCTTGAGATTGTCCCTGTTTTTCCACAATTTTTTCTCTCAAATCCACAGACAACTCTTTACACTTCATTCTTTTTTCCATGCTCAGTGTGACACACAACACAAAGGTTGAGTCAACTTTTCTCTGTTTTAATTGGTTGCAAGTGTGATTACTATATTGCCCACACCTGTTACTTGCCACAGATGTCTAAATACAAATTACAGGAGCATCTCATGCTTGAAAAGCAATTATTTCTTACAATTTTGACAAGGTGCCAATAAATTTGTCCAGTCCATTTTTGAGTTCTGTGTAAAATTTGATCAAGTTTGACTTTTCTTCTCTGTTTTTTTTGTGTTGTTGCAGTGCAAACAAAAACAATAAGCACATGAATACCAAAACATTTGCAATTGGACCAATTTTCTGAAAGAAGTGTTGCATTTTATGACAAAATTGCAAGAGTGCCGATATTTTTGGCCATGACTGTATATATATATAAAATTATTATTTTACGTTGTAATAATGCTTCACAATATTACTGCTTTTACTGATTTTGATTAGAAAAATGCCATGAGGAGTGTAAGAGAAAAGTTTACTGACTCCAGACTTTTGAATTGTATTATATATATCCTAATTACAGCAATCCACATGTTACGTAAGTGTATAGTATTTTTAAAAAATCGATGTCTTCCTTGCTTGCACAGTGCACAGTATGTGATGTTTCATAAATCCAGGTCACAGAACACTGGCATCTTTGAAAAGCAGCTGCTGTCAACTAATCCTGATCTGCACTATTGGTCGAGTACCTTCAAAAACGCTGCACTTATGTGTTCCTATAGCTCAGCTGGTAGAGCGTGACGTTAACAACATCAAGGTCAAGAGTTTGAATCCTAACAACTTATAAAATGCGTACCTTCAATGCAGTTGAACTCATTTTAAATAAAAGTGTCTAGCAAATGCGTACATGTAAATGGATTCGAGACACATCTTACTTCCAAGATAACAACAGCCTCGGGAGTTTTTCAGTGTTCAAAGCTTGCGAACGCTAATGCTCTAAAATGTTATCCTGCCATTTTAGTTCATTGAAAGCACATTTTGGTTATTTCTTCATACCCCCCTGAAGCTAGCGAGGCTGATGGATCGTTCAGTCGCCTGGTGCGGATGGTCTTTCCTGCACTATTTAAGCTGCGCGGCTGCCTCGCTGGCAGTGAATCTGTGCTGTCATCTCTAAGGCCTTCAGTGGAGGCTGATGAGACTTGACCATATGGCCCTCCGCTCAGATCTCGCCGTCCAGGACCCTTGCCAAAAATGCTGCTTGCTCTGAAATCTTGATCAAGAGTTCCACTAAGAGTCTTTATTTGCTCAGATTTACGAAATTCTCTTAAAATGCTGTGATAAATGCGCTTTTTAAAAGGCTGTAATGACATCACACTCCACCTGCCATCCGTAACGATCAAAACAGACTAATGGAGGGGTGCTGTTTACCGTGAGACTCGGCCTTTGAAATCCGCTCAGTGTAAACCCTTTCCGAGCGATTTGACTGGAAATATAACCAATGTAACCCAATGATTTTCTGCTCTGCCTCACAGACTCTTTCAAACGAGAGCACATTAACAAAGTCGATATCGCTCCCGCGAAGCGCTTACTGGCACCACATCACGCGTCAGAACAGCGTGGGAGACATCTGCAATTACCAAGGTAAGACAGAGCTCCTTCCCACTCCACAGCTCAGTGAAAACACCATCTTTATATGCCTGTCCTACGTATGAGAGTGACGATTTCATCTGAATCTCCACAGAGTACATTTATAAATCGGTGAGCAACACTGGCCCTTTCGCTTGGGTAAAATAAATCAATTTGGCGATTGAGTAAAGCATTAATATAGCCAATATATAACAGTGTTACATGCTTTTTTACATTCTCCTGGCCTTTCTGGAGTCCTTGAGTGAAAAGTATTTTGTATGGCGGTTTGAATGTGCTACTGCATTAGTTGAGCTGGTGGATTTAATTCACCATGTGAATTAAAGTGAACGTAAATTAAGCATGGAAGGTTTCCATAGTGATCTTGAAATACCAGTAAAGCTGTGTTCTGCATAGGGAGAGGATTTGCATAAAGTAGCTGATGAGTTTGTATTCAGCTAATTAAAACAATTGCGTCAGCAAAACCTTACTGTATTTATGATGGCTCTCCTATTATATGCCAACAAACACATACGTACCCCATTTAAAATACAAGGTTACATCACATTTAAAGGGACAGATCATTTAAAAATAAAGAACATTTACTCACCCTCATGTCGTTCCAAACCCTTAAGACCTTTGTTCATCTTTGGAACACAAATTAAGATATTTTTTGATGAAATCTGAAAGCTTTCTGATCCTGCATAGACAGAAATGCAACTACCACGTTTAAGGCCTAGAAAAGCTGTAAGGACATTGTTAAAATAGTCCATGTGACATCAGTGATTGAACCTTAATTTTAATGAAGCTATGAGAACACATTCTGTGTGCAAATAAAACAAAAATAATGACTCCGTCTCAGTCTTTGACGCACGTTTCGGCGTTCCTTGTTTACAAGCAGAGCAATGGAACACGCATGTGTCATAGTACTCTCATGAAAACATGTCATAGACTGACACAAAAAAAAATTAATTGTTGAATAAAGTTGCTATTTTTGTTTTATTTGCACACAAAAAGTATTCTCATAGCTTCATAAAATTCCGGTTGAACCACTGATGTCACATGGACTATTTTAGCAAAGTCTTCACTACCTTTCTGGGCCTTGAACGTGTCAGTTGCTGTTTATTCAGGGTCAGAAGCTTTCAGATTTGGTCAAAAATATCTTAATTTGTGTTCCAAAGATGAACAAAGGTCTTAAGGGTTTGGAACGACATGAGGGTGAGTAATTAATGACAGAATTTTCATTTTTGGGTGAACTATCTCTTTAAGCCACTCTTTTCTTTATAGTGAAAGTGGATGGTAACCAGGGGCTTTCAGAACAAAAAGAATCATAAAATTATTAAAGTGTAAAAAAATATAAAAGTAGAGTTTAAGTTTTCAGAAGCTCTACAATAGACTAAATTTAAGTCAAGATTTGCTAATAACCTTTATTTGAAAATCTTGACAGCTGTCACCATTTATTTTCATTGTATGGAAAAGAGCAGCTTGGACATTCTGCTATATATAGAGGAGAGTGGGGTAAGATGAGTTATTTTTTTACTTATGTGATCCTCAAGATAAGGGAAAAGGAGTTTGAAGTACAATGAATGTAATGGATGTTTCCAGTCATTTTAAATGATCTGAATGTATCTACAGTATGACAGAGGGTTATAAAATTATGGCTTCTTATTAAAAAAAAAATTGTTCTTGTGGCTCAGTTTGCCCCAGGTTAGGGGTAAGTTGACCCAAGTCAGTAGATAAGATGAACCATCTGGGTGAAAACTCACCATCTGACTGTATCTAATTCAAACCCATGTGAAATTTTAAAGATAATTTACCTCTTTTAAAAACGTAATAATCAAATTTCATTTGACAAAGTCTATTTCTTTTCTTAAAGCTAACTTAAAATAAAACCAATCATGTGAAGTTTAATTTTCAGTCTTTATTTGTTTGCATTTCTGATACACCGAAGTTTTAACCTTTCCAAAAAAAGACTAAACAGAGTTTAAGTACAATTTAATAAAATAGAATTATAATAAAGGAATAAATGTCACTGAAACTAACATTTTAGTCAAAAGATTCTTGGCATGATAGCTTTTTCAGGCCATTAGGGACTACAGCTGGAATTATATATTTGATTATAATGTGATGAAAAGCATCTTCCGGTTCTCATAGAAGGATTTGCTGCACTTGTACACTGTCCCTATCAAATAAAATACAAAAAAAATATATATGATAAACTGAACCAGTTGCGTAATATCACATTAAAATACCAGTTTATACTTCAGAGATTTAACTTAACTTTAGTGCCTTATGGTGAGGTAAGTTAAAGTGTTGGCTCAGCTTACCCCACGACAGTTGGCTCACTTTGCCCTATAGCTGGCATTTTGGAAAAAAAAACTAGATAGCTTACTAATTCAGGCTAATATTTAACTAAATGATTTGTATGGTTTTATCTGTTGCTAAATCACCTATATGCATCATAAGTATTTTTAGCCCTGGATAAATTTGCTTTGATGTAACAGCCATTACATCTGTTATGCCAAAATTTTACTCTGACAAGCCAAAAACAGTTTTTAGAGTAAATGGGTGCCTTACACTCCTCCTGTGTGTTTCTCCTTTTCACAGTCTGGCAGAAATGATGTGTGATTCCAAAATACACGGTCACATGACAATAAAAATATACAGTTGCCAAGATACAGGGGGTGGCTCAACTTACCCCACTCTCCCTACTGATTTTTTTGTTTGTTTTGTTTTTAGTAAATGTTTTTTACTTTTTAAATACATTTTTGTTGCTCATATAAACCTCTCGCTGATGCACTTTTTCAAAAATACATATTGCATCTGCTTGCTATTTGTGCGTCATTGATTTTTTTTCTTTTTTTTTCCATTTTCGCATGGCTGCTTTTTAGCTAATGCTTTTGAGTGTTGGATTGGAAGAGTGTGTTAACTGAGAGGTCCATGTGGTCCGGAGGCACATAGCATTAGGGAAATGATATGTCCATCTGCTGGGAGAGAGATGAGTTAATCTGCCTGGTGAGAGATAACTGGACACCACATGGGTTCGGTGCCTCGGTTTTTGTCAAGCTGTCAAAACCGTCCTTTGTCGTATGCGAATAACCTGTGCTTCTACCATTAGACACAAGCAGAAAATTTGAACATATGAGCACGTCAGTAAGTGCACAAAAAGATTATTGGCTGTAATGACATGATATTTGCGTCCCTAATCAGTGAAGTGAATCAGTGATCTGTTTTGAGGCAGCTCCAGCTGCTGATGTATCTGCCTCTGAGGCAGCCAGCCTTAAAACCTCTGTCTCATTCATCATTGTGGCATTCCCATTGTTGAGATGTTAGCCTGATATAGTGAATGTTCCCCTTCCTCATCAGCTTCCCTCAGAAATACAAATTCAGCAGAATGCTGCTTTTTTTCAATGAATAAATTGAGAGCATCACCATGTTGAAGGACGGTGTTTAGGTTGAGGAGTCAATGAGAGCGTGCGCCTTCCGTGAGGGGAAAATGGAAAATATTACAAAGATCTCTGCTGTGCAACAGCACACTCCTTATGAATTGTGCTGAATAGAGAACTTGGCCACCTGCGTAAGATGGTGTGTACAGCAGAAGATGCTTTTTTAATCAATCAGCACGCATATGAACAACCCACCGCACTGCTGTGTGCGAAAATATAGAGTTCATGCCATAAATCTAATAATTTACACTTGAAGAAAGAATATTGCGTTAATAAATCAGTGAGCAAAGATGAATTGGTGACAGCTGATCATTAACAAACAAACAGTATGTTCAGTATATTCATTTAACTGCTCATTAGGTTGTGTACGTTTAAATATTTTTTTAATAAAATGTAATTATTTAATAATAAAATAGAAAATGCACATTGTTGTTCAAATGTTTGGGGTCAGGAAGTATAATTTTTTAAAGAAATTAATGCTTTTATTAAATTGTAATAATATTTCACAATATTTCAGTTTGAACTAAACATTTTTGACACCAAACTTTTGAACGGTAGTCATTTTAATGTGATTTCTAATTAGTAAATTCTTCATTAAATAGTCTTTAAACAGGATAGTTCACCCAAAAATAACAAATATAAAATAAAATGTGTTAATATTTATTCACCTGCATCTTTTTTATGTTCTACAGAAGTAAAAGTTTGAAACAAAATGAGTAAATTATTTTAAAAAGCATAACATATAGTAACAATGATAATTTTGTTAATGAAGGTTATTATAATTTGATGCATTAGTAAGATATTTAAAGAATGTGTTTTCTTTTCGTGTTGATATATGAACCACCATGAGGATTTACTCTTTTTAATTTCTTACAGTAAATTCAGCTGTTGTTCATTTCGTCAGCTAATATCCACATCTGGCAGGAAAGAACATGATTTCCTGTCACTTTGTGAATGAGAAATAATGCCTGGAAAGTGTTATGCTGATGCTCATTCAGTCACAGCTCAGGTGAAAGATAGAAAACAGGGGCCAAGCTGGCAGCCTACATTTGGTCACAAGATGCATTTGTAGTCAGCAGGTATGGATTTGCTGACTCACATAATATGAGTCATACTGTATGTTCTGGTAAAAATGGATCACCTCATTTTCCTCCAAGACATGTAGCACAATTAATGAATACTTCCTATTACAAATAGCCTTGCAGTTCTTGTATATTCCTTTTTTTTAACCACATTAGAGTAGTTGTGGCCACTGAATAAAAAATTTAAAAAGATCAGTGCGACTTTTAATCTGACAATTGTGGCTTTTTTTCTCAGAATTCCGAGTTTTTATCTCGCAATTTGGACTGTTTTCTCAGACTTCTGAGTTTATATCCAGGTGTGCAAACTTGTCACTTTTCATCGAAATTCGCCGTTTTAACCTTGAAGTAGGTCATTCACGTGAATTGTGTAGATCTGTCAAAAAAAAAAAAAAAAAAACCTGGGGGGTGGGGTGGGGTAGCATCTGGGAGTTATCAGTGTCACGTCACCTGTAGCGTTTTTTTCCCTTGTTGACAAAGGAATGGACCCGCCCTACTCTGCCTCTGATTGGCTTACCTTAATGTTCTTTTCCTCATCTAACCGATCTCACTCCTGAAGCCTAACTTTTAGACCCGGGGGGCGTCAACTGACGGACTACAGTCTGAATCCGGACCATGAGATATGTCCATGCAGACCGTAAGGGCTTTTGACATAAGGGCGTGCAGTAATGAGAGCAGAGAGTGGCGCGCCAGAAAATGAAAGTAAAAACTGACAGCGCTTTCAGCATCTGATGCTGCATTAATGGTGCATATTCTCTCAGAGACGACGAGAGACGAATCTACTTCATATGCTGATATTAATGTACATTCCTAATATTTCTCTTGTGGCCCGAACATAGTGGGGAAAAAACTGAGAAGAAATGTATTTTCGTGTTAGGTTGTTTTTGAAGGTTGGTGCTTGAAATAAACCTCTTAATTTTCATTGATGACTGCAGTGTTAATAAGGGTTTGAATAAGGGTTAAGAAAGTCTTAATTATGATTTCAGGCGGTCTTAAATGTGGTAAATGAAAGGCAAGAATTGAAATGAAACTTCAAAAGGCTATCCACTGAATAAATATGAGTGCTTCAGCTGCTGCACTGTGTATTTTGTGTACTGCCAATCCAAAGGCAAAGTTAGTTTTTCACCTTTTCCCCCCCGATGTGTTTGCACCCCTGTATATCTCACATATCTTCCTCAGAGTTCCGAGTTTATATCTTGCAATTGTGATTTTTTTTTTTCCTCAGAATTCTTAGTTTATATCTTGCAATTGTGACTTTTTCTTCCTCAGAATTCCGAGTTTATATCTTGCAATTGTGACTTTTTTCTCTAAATTCAGTTTATATCTCGCAATCGTGATTTTTTTTTTTCTAAGTGATTTTTTTTCTGACTTTGTTTCACAGAATTTAGAAGTTTATAAGTTGCAATTGTTACTTTTTTCTCAGAATTCTGAGTTTATATCTCGAAATGTACTTTTTACTCAGAATTCCGAGTTTACAACTCGCATTTGTGACTCTTCTTCTTAGAGTTTCGAGTTTCTATCTCGCAATTGTGATTTTTAGGGGCCAAGCACCAGAGGTGCGGTGGCACCTATTGTATCCGTTGGCGTTATTATTATTCCGCTTCTTCTTCCTCTTCCGCCGCAAGTCTATGGCAGCCCATAGAACCGCTTGCGGGAAAGTTGTATAATTTTGCACACTGATAGAGGACAGTCCCAACATTAACCATAGCAAGTTTGGAGTCTCTAACTCAAACTCTCTAGCGCCACCACTTGTCCAAACTTTCAAAAGATTTATGCTAATAACGTTTGAACCGTAAGCCACACAACAAAAATTATTTTTTCCTCTGATTCCTTGGCTTATGCCGAGTCGAATGGACACCAAAATTCAAAAATCGTAAGGTTTAGTTTTTTCGCTAATCTCAATTGTTCGTAAAACCTACTTTTTCGAACTCGTCCTAGGCCGTTGCACCAATTGTCACAAAAATTGATCCAGATCATCTTCAGACCATGCTGGCAAAAAGTTATGGAATTCAAGTCGATTCGTTCAGCCGTTCATGAATAACACTCGAAAGAATTCTACGAAAAGCTAGCAAAAATCAATGTGAGGCTATATCTCCGTAACAGTTTGTCATATTGACACCAAATTTGGTGTGTGTTATAACAAGCATGACCTGAGCCTACCTGCAGTGTTTCGGTGCAGTGCCCCCTAGTGGTCAGGAGATACGAAAAATGGCTATTTTTCTTTATAACGGCTGAATGATTTGTCCAAAAATCACAAAACTGGTCTCTTTAGATTCGGTGTGTCATACCGAGTCGAACCATATCCAATTTTCCCATGTCAGCCATTTTGGGTGTCGGCCATTTTGAATTTAGCTTTAAAATGCTGTATCTTGAGAACGGATTAGCGTATCATTTCGACATTAATTACAAAAATGTTCGGCACCATGCCCTGAATGTACATAAAAATTTTGGGGCCAGCGCCACCTTGTGGTCAAAAGTTATAACGAAATTTCAAAATATGCTAATAACTTCAGCTTACATTAGCGTATTGTAATGAAACTGATGACAATAGATTCCTTGGGTCAAGCCGAGAACATTGATACCCATTATGCCAAAATTGGCCAAACTTCCTGTCCGCCATTTTGATTAATGTACAAAACCTATTTTTTCGAACTCCTCCTAGGCCGTTTGTCCGATTTCCACCAAATTTGACTCAGATCATCTTCAGACCATGCTGACAAAAAGTTATGGATTTCGTGTCAATATACGAAACCGTTTTCGTTTAGCGCATCAACGAATTTGCTGAAAAGATGCCAAACTACATCTGAGGCTGTATCTCTGCAAAGCTTCGACATATTGACACCAAATTTTATATGTGCCATGGTCTCATCACACTGACCAAGCCACATCAATTTGGTAACAGCGCCACTAATGGGTCAGAAGTAATACACCATTCATTAAACATTAATAATGAAATTTCAAAATATGCTAATAACTTCAGCTTACATTAGCGTATTGTAATGAAACTGATGACAATAGATTCCTTGGGTCAGGCCGAGAACATTGATACCCATTATGCCGAAATTGGCCAAACTTCCTGTCCGCCATTTTGATTAATGTACAAAACCTACTTTTTCGAACTCCTCCCAGACTGTTAGTCCGATCTTCACCAAATTTGACTCAGATCATCTTCAGACTATGCTGGCAAAAAGTTATGAATTTCGTGTCGATATACAAAACCGTTTTCGTTTAGCGCATCAACAAATTTGCTGGAAAGATGCCAAACTACATCTGAGGCTGTATCTCTGCAAAGCTTTGACATAATGACGGCAAACTTTGTGTGTGTCATTGTCATTTCACACAGAACACCTCACATCAATTTGAAAACAGCACCACCTGTTGGTCAAAAGTGATAAGCCATTAAATTTTATTACGATTGGTTGTATTTATGATTTTTCAGCCATTTCAACTGATATTATACTAAAATGGCTTAAGTTACTCACTGTTGTAGTCGGTCTGCTGCTCCTTGCCGTGCTTAACTCCTCATTCTGCCTCTTTTGTGCTTGGCCCCGCAATTGCTGCTTGCAGCTATATATTTTTTTTTTTTTCTCAGAGTTCCAAGTTTATCTCAGAACTGTGACTTTTTTTCTCAGAATTTCAAGTTTACATCTCGTGATTGACTTTTTTTCTCAGAATTCAGAGTTTACAACTTGCATTTGTGACTCTTTTTCTCAGAGTTCTGAGTTTATATCTGGTAATTTACTTTTTTCTCAGAATTCTGAGTTTCTAACTCGCATTTGTGACTTTTTCTCAGTTTCGAGTTTATATCTCGCAATTATGACTTTTTTTTCTCAGAATTCAGTTTATATCTCGCAATGTGACTTGCATGTTTCTGTTTGAAGCACACATGATGCTTCTGGTGTTTCGACATCTGCCGGTTCTCTGTGAGGACAGGAACATATTTGATATGATCAGGTATACAAAACAAACTCTTGGTCTTGACTACATCCACCAAACTAGAAGAAATTATGATAGAAATATATTACTATATTGTGCAGTAGAATATACCTCAATGTAATAGCAATAATAATAATTGTCTAAACATTGTTTTTTAAGAAATGTCATGCAATATCACAACTTCTTCATCCATGTTTTAAACGATAAACTTCTGTTGGTATTGTTAATTTCAAAAGTTTTCTAGTTTCTGTCTAGTTTTAATTTGATGTTTAATAATACTATTTATGAAGGTTATTATAATGTGATGCTTTAGCACAATGTTTAAAGAATGTGCTCTCTTTATTGATATAAGAACCACCATATAAAGATGAGTACCTTTTCTTTAATTGCTTAAAGTAAATTTGACTGTTGTTCATTCATACAGTGAACATACATACAAATATCCCCTTCAGTGTAATAGCAATAATCGTCTAAACGTTGTTTTTAAAGAAATACAATGTAATATCACAACCACTTCTGTTGTTACGTATGGTTAATTTAAAAAGTACTTTAAATGTAAAAGGAATTGTTACATTTTCATTTAATTACATTTTCATTATAATTTTAAAAGATTACGTTTTATGCACATTTTATGCATTTTTTTATTATATTAAATCATAAAGAATTTCTGGAAAAACAAAACAAAAACCCAACACATTTATTTTTAAAATGTAAAAAAAAAAATATTAAATTGTTAACATTTTTAAAGTCAGATGATTAAAATTTAATTTAAAATAGAAAACACAGAATTTGGGAAAAAATAAAACCGATCTATTACATTTTTTAGCAAGTTTTATCTCATTCCATTTTGTATGTATTTTTATTTTCTTTATTTGTTTATTTATTTTTTTGTACCAATTACACATAAATGTAAAGTTGTTTTTACTTTTACGTTATTTTTTTCTATGCTGTGTGATTTATCGTACTACGATACTGTGTAGCTTTCAATTACACGGCTGTAGAAAGCTCCCGATGTGTCATAATTATATGTAGCATAATTACTGAAACAATGAACTGTGAGCAGAGAGCAAATGCACACACATTCATACGACACATTCATTCATACACACACACACACACACACACACACACACACACACACACACAAGGGTTCCTTCAGTTCCACACTTTCTCAAGGGGCCAGTTGCATCTTAAAAACTAGTCTGACTAACTAGTAACTAACTGACTAACAGACTAACTGCAGTTACCAAGGGGTAATGATATTTTTAGATTCAAATTAGACCAATCTATGTGTTTTTATATAACCAACTAGTCTAAGCATTTTAGCTAAGGCCGCTGTAGGAACACCTGTACTAAGCACATGATTGTCTGGGTTCCTGCTGAGCGAGTCCAGTCCATATACAGACTCAGAAATGCCCATCTTCGCATACCTCACCATCTCGCTAATCTGAAATCAATACACAACAGACTCAATCTGTGTGCCTCCCTGTCAGACAGCACGTTCTCAGCAGCTCCAACCTAGCAGCGATGGTATAAAGAGGCTTTTCTGGAAGATTCAGACAAGGGTAGGAAGGAGAGAGCTTTTCTTATTATATATACACGCTCACACACTACCGTTTCGGGTCTTGGGAATGCTCTGGAGTGGTTTGATAAGCCTGATTGGCCCCATGTGTGTCCTTTTGACCAGCTGCACCTTGCTTTTCTACTGATTGGGACTCTTCTGTTCCCTGTCAAAGATTTTACTGTGTGTGTATGTATGTGTGTGTGCGTTTCCTTCAGCATAAACATGAGTAGGCATACTTTTGCAGACAAGTATTATTTTTGTTACTTTGTTACTGTATTTGTTAACTAATGTTAGTTATTCTAGTGTTGATAAAGGCCATATTAGCCACAGATAGACTGATATTTATGTAAACAGTGTATAAAGGTTTGTCATGAAAATTGTAAGGCCATACCAGGCATATAAATTCAGATTTAAAGAAAATAAGTCTGTTTACATTAGTAGAGAGATTTAATTAAATATTTGTACTTTTAATTGTGCATTTGTTCACCTGTGTAAATTAATTAAAACTAAAATATGTAAATCTAAACTATGTCACACGTTCAGCCTAAAATCTGAATGCTGCGAGGGGAAATTTGTGAACATGTTATTTGTCAACTACCCAATTATAGACTTTTGAAAATGGAGGCTTTTGCTTAAAACCTTTTCCTCTGCCCTTCATTAGTTTGCCTCATTTGCTTTGGCCTTTAGGTTTGTAATCACCTTGCGGTGAGTGGCTGTCTGGTGACAGCAGGTTATGTGTGAGCAGATTGGGCTTAATGTAAATTAACTTTCAGAGCAGGAAAATGTGAGTTTACTGATGCATAGAAATATGTAGTGGGGCGAAAAAGCTGTTTTTCCTGGTCAAATTAATTTCATTCATTTAAATTGACCATCATTTATCTGAGAAATGTCTACTATTTGTCTGTCTGCTTATCTCTATCTATCTGTCCATTCGCTTATCTATCTATCTATCTATCTATCTATCTATCTATCTATCTATCTATCTATCTATCTATCTATCTATCTATCTATCTATCTATCTATCTATCTGTCCATTTATATATCTGTCTATCTGTCCATCCGTCCATTTGTCTGTTTGCTCTATCTATCTATCTATCTATCTATCTATCTATCTATCTATCTATCTATCTATCTCTATCTCTGTCTGTCTGTCTGTCCATCTGACCATGTCCATCCGTCCGTCTATTTGTCTGTTTGCTCTATCTATCTATCTATCTATCTATCTATCTATCTATCTATCTATCTATCTATCTATCTATCTATCTATCTATCTGTCTGTCTGTCTGTCTGTCTGTTCATTTGTCTGTCTGCTTATCTATCTGTCTGTCCATCTGTCTATCTACTTATCTATCTAATTGTCTGTCTATCTATCTGTCTGTCCGTCCATTTGTCTGTCTATCTGTCTGTCCATCTGTTCGTCTGTCTATCTATCTGTCTGTCTGTCCATCTGTTCGTCTGACTGTCTATCTGTCATGTTCGTATATCTATCTGTCTCTGTTTGACTATCTGTCTGTCTCTCCATCTGTTTGTCTGTGTCTATCTGTCCATCCGTCTATCTCTCTGTCTGTCCATCTGTTCGTCTGTCTGTCTGCTTGTTCATCTGTCTGCTTATCTCTATCTATCTGTCCATCCGTCCATCTATTTGTCTGTTTGCTCTATCTATCTATCTATCTATCTATCTATCTATCTATCTATCTATCTATCTATATCTGTCTGTCTGTCTATCTATCTATCTATATCTGTCTGTCTGTCTGTCTATCTATCTATCTATCTATCTATCTATCTATCTATCTATCTATCTATCTGTCTGTCTGTCTGTCCATTCGTCCATCCGTCCATCTATTTGTCTGTCTGCTTATCTATCTATCTATCTATCTATCTATCTGTCCATTCGTCCATCTATTTGTCTGTCTGCTTATCTATCTATCTATCTATCTGTCTGTCTGTCCATTCGTCCATCCGTCCATCTATTTGTCTGTCTGCCTATCTATCTATCCATCTATCTATCTATCCGTCTGTCTGTCTCTGTCTGTTCATTTGTCTGTCTGCTTATCTATCTGTCTGTTTGTCTGTCTGTCTGCTTATCTATCTATCTAATTGTCTGTCTATCTATCTGTCTGTCCGTCCATTTGTCTGTCTATCTGTCTGTCCATCTGTTCGTCTGACTGTCTATCTGTCATGTTCGTATATCTATCTGTCTGTCTGTTTGACTATCTGTCTGTCTCTCCATCTGTTCGTCTGTCTATCTGTCCATCCGTCTATCTATCTGTCTGTCCATCTGTCTGTTTGTTCATCTGTCTGCTTATCTCTATCTATCTATCTATCTATCTATCTATCTATCTATCTATCTGTCTATCTATCTGTCTATCTCTGTCTGTCTGTCCATTTGTCTGTCTGCTTATCTATCTATCTGTCTGTCTATCTATCTTCACATACAGTGTATTATACGGTTTAGATCTGTTTTATGCTGTAGAGCCACTAACAACTCATAATGTTATTGACATAATATTTTAAAACACAAGCAATCTGCTCAGAGTTTTCCATAAATATTTAATTCACACATGAGGTTGTTTATAAGTGGCAACTAAGTTTAATAGTACAATGCACACATTGTTAGTGGTGTGTTTGTGCCCATTTATGCTACAGCTAGACTAAGCTGATGCAATCGGCCAATGATGCAATTGCACAGATGTCATACTGTAAGTACAGGATGCAGTGACACAAGCATCCTGTGTTGTTTTTTTCTTTTTCTCCAGCTACATCTATCTGTTAGTCTGACGGGACAATATATTTGAATGATTGTTAAGGACTAAATTTTTTCTAAGCATTAAAGTAATGTAATTTACACAATAAACAAAACAGGTTAAAGCAAGCACAATACTCTTACAAAGTACTATACTGGGGATTTTATACATTCTCTAGAACTGCCGTGTAAGTCAGACTAGTGTGACCGTCTTGCTTTAATGTCAAGCCAATGACAAATCGTCTGTGTCCCACCAGGTTAGATCAGTGTACTGCAGCCTCTTGTGCAAGTCTATGTGTGTATGTACACATATGTGTATATGTGTGTGTGTGTGACAGCTGTGGTGTAACTTGGAGCCCCGGCGCCGCAGGAGCTGTCTTGCACACAACAAATATGCTTGTTTACCATCCCGGCAGATAATTCCTTTTTTTTTTTTGTCCTACTCGACTGAAACCGGGCCAGAACTTTGAGCAACAGTTCTGCAGTATAATGACTTTTTTTTTTTTTTTAAAAAAGACTGCCTTGTTTCAAGTGAGGTACGAAAAGCTTGTTTGGCTTCTGTCATTTCATAGGAACTAATGAAGAAGAATCGAGAGGTTGTAACTTGTTTTCTTCTCTGGTTGTTGTTAGTTGGAGCCCCTGTGGTGGGAACTGATGGTGTTGGCCAACTGGCTGTTTGCAGTCAAAATTGGGGAGTCAAACACAGCGGCACTTCTGTCGATGTTATTAGTTAGAATAAATTTAACACAATGTCAGTGTTTGAAAATAAATCAATACACATTTTCCGTGCATGTTACTCCTTTAATGACGTAAAGTTAAGAAGAGATTGTCTTTTTACTTCCCCATTTAGTGTTTGGTGTTTAACAAGTTGTCTTTGCAGTCTTATTTTAATATTTGTATACTATTACAGTATTTATTAACAGCTTTAATTCGTTTTTAATTTTTATTTTAATAGAGTTTTTTATTGATTTTTATTTAAGTTGTAGTAATTTTAGTACACATTAAACTGAAATTTTCTATCTATCTATCTATCTATCTATATTCATATTATACATTTAAACATTATAAACATTACATTATATTTTATACATTATAAAATACAGTATTTACATTTGTTGAAGATTACAAAAGAAAAAAATAAACTAGAATAAAGAAGCTTAAAGAATGAGAAATATTAATTGGACATATCAAATACTAAGCCACTCTTTTGTTTGTTTCAAATATAATTTATAATTTATATTATATTCATTATATATTAATATATATTGTTGATATATATATATATATATATATATATATATATATATATATATATTATCATATTTAATTTAATTTAATTTTTTTTTATTTAATATTTAATTATTTAAATCATATTTTATTATATATAATATAGTCTATAATTTATATTCTACTTTTTTGTAATTTTTCTTTTTCTTTGAAGATAAAAAACATTTTTTAATTGGACAAATCAGATACTAAGACACTCTTTTATTTATTTCAATAATAATTAATCATTTATATTATCTGAATTAATAATTAATATATTTACTAGTTTTGTTAATGTTTAACAAATTGTCTTTGCAGGGATGATTTAGTATTATTCGTATACTTTAAGTATTTTTTATTTATACTGTATTTTAATTAGTTTTTATCATTTTTATTTATCATTTATATTTATATTAATAGATAATTTATAATTTAAAAGTTGCTTATATATTTTAAATATTTATGTCTACTTTGTGTTTACTTTCTCTTTGCACTGTTATTTTTTAGTATTATTTGTATACTACTACAGAATTTATTCATATTTCAAATTGTTTTAGTTTTGTAATATCTTATATAGTTTTTTATAATATTTTATATAATATTTATGTATTTTTTATTTTAGCTGTATTAATTTTAAACATGAGTTTAAACAATAAGACATTTTTTAAACGTTTTTTATCATGTGTTGTTCAATACTAATTTATCATTTCTATTAATTAATAATTTATATATTATTTATATAATCTCTAATTATAATAATCTGTAAACAATGATATATAATTTCTTGAATGTCACAACATTAATTTGTGTTTACATAAATAATATATATATTTTTTTGTGTCCTGTTGCTGTATATGTCTGTTGAAATGAATAATGGCTTTCTAATGTAGACTACAGTCACGTCGTCTGATTTTTCATTATAGTTTGACTCTCAGTATTTGATAAAGATTCAGTTTCCTGGTGGCTCAGGTACACTGTATTGCCTTTGTTATAAGAAAGTGATACAGCTTGTAGGCTCCAGACATTGCAAATATTGTGAGAGTGTCCATGTGCGTGCGTGTGTGTGTGTGTGTGTGTTATCATCCAAGTGCTGTTTATCTGGCCGTTGCTTCATTTCCTCCATCCTGTAGAGCTCACTGCCAGCTCAGATCATCTGTGGCGCGGTACCCTGGCTGCAATTTCCTAAGGTGATGGAAACACACATGTGGATAGTGTCTGTTGGCAGGTCGCTGGGGCCACAGAGGCAGAACATGTTTACCAAGCATGCAGGACAAGTAGCGCTCCGACTGCCCTTGGGTTCATACAGGCTCCCACAAATCCGCTTACATCAAAAGTGTGACATCTGGATGAGAGGACACCTTCTGTGCCGCCTGAATCATGTACCAGAACAGGAGCGCACAGTTCTGCCACATTCAACCCTCCTCCAACACACCTGCCTGGAATTTTCAGGAATATACAGAGATAGTTCACCCAAAAGAAATTCTGTCATCAATTACTCACCCTCATGTCATTAGTTCATCTTTGGAACACAAATTAAGATACATTTGATGAAATCCAAGAGCTTTCTGACTCTGCATAGACAACAACGCAACATTCAAGACCTAGAAAGGTAGTAAGGACAACGTTAAAATAGTTCATGTGACATCAGTGGTTCAATTGTAATGTTATGAAGCTATGAGAATACTTTTTTTGTGCAAAGACAACAAAAATAATGACTTTATTCAACAATATCTTCTCTTCCGTGTCAGTCTTCGATGTGCATTCCAGCGAGTAGCACAGAGAGACACGAAAGAGAAGAAATTTAGGCCTCATTTTTGGGTGAACTATCCCTTTAATATTTGCTAAGCAAAGCATTATGTATTGACAACTAAGGTCAAGGTCCCCAAAATTAAACAGAATATACATAAAATCAATACATGAATCATTCAGATATCTGCACTGTATCAGCATGTAAATTATTATATCTGCTGAATATCATCTTATCTGCTTTGCATATTAACAAACTCTTAGTCATCAGTACTGTATCACACTTTACAGTAAGTAATAAACACAAACAAATGTTGTAGCAATAGTACAAAAAAAAGTCTGAGATCTGAGACAAATTATTCGTGATACGCGATATGATTGGAGCGCTTCGAAACAGTGAATCATTTTGCGACGAAACGGTTTAACTGATTCTGAGTTTCAGAAAGCTCTGTTTCACCCGTCACTACGTGCTTTTTAAAATCATTACAAGCAATGTCGAAATTCAAAAATGAATGGCTCTTTTTATTTAAAATGGTTTTTGCTAGTGAATCGCTTGAAAGAATAATCAAGTCAGTTTCTTTGAATTTGAATCTTCTTCAAATAAGTAAGGCCAGTAATTAAATATGTTAAATAAAACAAATATCCTTTATGTATTTAATCCCATTTTATTAACCAGTGTCTTTGCTGCTGACCTTCGATGATACAATTCAACCATACTAATAAGCTTCATTTTTTTATAGCTGAAGAGTGATCTCCTGCATAAATGTACTTTTCTTTCAGCCTGAGGTGAATTCATTTCACTTTTGTTGTAAAAGGGCTTTTACATTAGAATTGTTTTATATTAAAAACAAAGAAGCAAGTCCTGCCCAGATTTAGAAAGTAACGCAAAAGTAACGTAACACATTACTTTCCACAAAAAGTAACTAAGTAACGTAATTAGTTACTTTTTCAGGGAGTTACGCAAAATTGTAATGCATAACTTTTAAAAGTAACTTTCCCCAACACCGTTTACACAACATTGTCAGTACTACTACTTGCTTAGCTTGATTGTTTTTTGACATTAACTGAAATTAGTGAAAAAGGTATGATGTCTTTTGAATTGCGTGAATTCTGAGTGAAAAGATATGTGCTTATTGACAAAATTAAACACTTATTTCATTTTCTTTCAGTAGTTCAAGCACTTTTCAAGTACCTCTTTGAGAATATTTCTATTTTCAAGGGTTTTCCAGGTCTTTCTCAAGTCAAATTCAAGTACTTTAAGCACCTTGTAGGAACCCTGCCAAAGGTTCAATAAACTGTTTAAAAGAAAGAAAGAAAAAGCTTTAAAAAAAAATCTGACTCAGACCAAGTGATTGCACAAAAATCCCATGAAAGCACCAATCCACTGGAAATAGTATGCATCTTCGGCATACTATAGAGTGTTTTCACGACACATCATCAGTCAGCCATATTGGCGGCACTGAACGTAAACGATGCCACTGAACCGAACGAAACTCACATATTTTGCTGATTACTGCTGCTGAAAATGGTCAGTTATTCTCGATAAATGATTTACGATGACGATAAATGATTTACAAATGAAACTGCATCAGTATATAGGCTAGTCTATTAATTAGATGAAATAAAATAGAATATATGTCAAATTCAACCTTTAAATTGCATTCCAGTAAAAATCCCAGTCATATAGCATATTCAAATTTTTACTGTATCATTTACATTCAAAACTTTAAGTAAAGAGATAGAAATTAAGATAAAAAAATAACGAATACAAAGGAATGATACAAATATTACAGAAAAAAAGGATCAGTTAATGGATTTACAAGACTGTGGGATGCATAAAATGTTTGTAGGACTATTTGATATACTTTATGTAATATTTATTAATGATCAACTTCTTTTGAATGCTGTCTACATCGCGCACAGACAACATTCGCGTAGACAGCATCGCATAATATTATCATTTAATATTGTATTAATTTCTATAATAATTAATATAATAATTCCTTAATTCAAAATAAAATGGTAATAAATCTATCTCTGATAATCCCGGGTTACTATGGTCACGCAGGTTTGTTTACGCATTAAACTCGTGGCCACGACATAAGGATGTCGTTACCTCGACAAAATGATCTCGTGGCCACGACATAATGTGACGTTCCCACGAGTTGATATGTCGTGGCCACGACAAACTTAAGTGAACCGAAGGTGTCCCCTCCCGGTCAACGTAGTAAGGTTAACTCTGCCTGGTTTAAATGTTTCAAAATGATTAACAGTTGAAAATATTAGAAATTTAGAAAAGTAATCAAAAAGTAATCCAAAGTAATAAGTTACATTACTTTTATAAAGTAATTGAAAAGTTACACTACTTATTATATTTTAAATCAAGTAACTTGTAATCTGTAACCTATTACATTTCCAAAGTAACGTTCCCAACACTGGATTTGGGACGCACTAATTATTATTTGGGACGGATATATACATGTGTTTCTTTTTTTTTTTTTTTTTTTTTTTGGTGTTTTTATGCTACAGTGTAGATGGACAGGAAGCGAAGTGGGAGAGAGAGAAGGGGGTGGGATCAGGAAAGGTCCATGAGCCAGGATTCAAACTCGGGTTGCCCGCAGCGCAATGTGTCGACGTACGGGGACAGAGAGTTGGCACAGGATTCAGCACTTATGTTTTGCTCAAAAAAAAACAAAAAACAAACAAAAAAAACTAACTCACCCACCTGTAACAAGTTACAGTCTTCCAACGCAATACCTGCACTTTTCTCAGAAGCGCCTCGGTTGGATTCTAAATAAGGTGTGTGTCATTCGCTGGGTGAGCTTGTATTTGTTTGAGTCAGGGCTCTATATATGGGCTCGAGATTGTTAAGAAACAAGTTTTGTGTGCTTCGCCTACTTGGAGAGCAGGTATCCTCGTCTCACCCTGGATATTCTACTCCTCCTCATCCATAATTGATCACACAATCACCTCTAGAAAATCGAGTTAAGCCATCTTCCTCTCCTGCGAGCGTGCCAAACACTGATAGGTGGAGAGTTGCCAGATCTTTTTCTTTTTTTTCTGCCCCCCGTCTTGTTTGAGGAACAGTGCGATATTAATGCACAAAGGCGATCAATGCTGCATTCAAAAGCGCAAGTTAATCGATGCGCAGGAATGTGTTTTGCCGTGCAGCTCTTATTATCTTTACTCGAATGTCTTTCGGAATCAGTGCCGTGTCAATAACATGCGGTATGATCTCTTTGGCTTCTTTCAAGGTACGAGCTTGACTATGACACTCATTCCACGAGCGCAGACATTTCAAAGCTTCCTTTCCGAGCAGACGGAGGAGGAACGGAGCCAGGAGCAAGCGACGGCGGCCTCTAGCGGCTGCGATAGGGATTGCAGCAGCTCGCCGCTCCGTTGACGAAAGCCACGACTCACGGACATTCCAAAGCTTTAGGAAGCTCATAGACACATGTACAGTATGAACTCTCTCTATATATGTATGTATATGTATGACTTAATAATTATTTGTAGGACAGTGTGTATACTAAGAACTCTAGGAGCCTTTTTGTACGTTGAAGAAAAAAAAACACAACAAATGCCAAAAAGTTGTACCATAATCTTTATTTTCCTTGTGTAGTTTAAGACAAAAAGACTTTCTGCAGTTATTTTTCAGATTTCCTGTAAATATTAATGCGCTGTAGCGCTTAAACCATGACTTTCTTGCGTTTCTGTCTGTCGTCGTAATGGGACACCCACTTAGATTCTGTCAAACAAGATATGTGTTTGTTTTAGCACCCTGCACTTTTGAATTAGAGCTTGTTTTGCACTTTTGCCATTTGCTTTGGGTTTCAATGTGCAGCCATGTTGTCTGTAGATGCGTGCAGTGTGGGAAATGGGGAAAATGTATACAGTTGAGGTCAAAAGATTACATACACCTTGCAGGATGTGCAAAATGTTAATTATTTTACTAAAATGAAAGGAATCATACAAAAAGCATGCTATTTTTTGTTTAGTATTTAGTACTGAATAAGATATTTCACATAAAAGATGTTTAAATATAGTCCACAAAATAGTAGTTGAATTATATATATTTTTTAGTGATAGTTATTCATGAGTCCCTTGTTTGTCCTGAACAGTTAAACTGCCTGCTCAAAAAATTCTTTAGGTCCCACAAATTCTGTGGTTTTTCACCAGTTTGTGTATTTGAACCCTTTCCAACAATGACTGTATGATTTTGAGATCCATCTTTTCACACTGAGGTCAACTGAGGGACTCATATGCAACTATTACAGAAGGTTCAAACACTCACTGATGCATTAAGAGCCAGGGGTGTGAAAACTTTTGAACAGAATGAAGATGTGTACATTTTTCTTATTTTACCTAAATATCATATTTTTCATTTAATATTGCCCTTCAGAAGCTACAGAAGATACTTGTTTCCCAAAAGACAAAATAAGCTAAATTTACCCTGATCTTCAAATTCAAAAGGTTTTCACCCGCCGGCTCTTAATGTGTCGAGTTTCATTCTGGAGCATCAGTGAGCATTTGAATCTTCTGTAATAGTTGCATATGAGTCCCTCAGTTGTCCTCATTGTGAAAAGATTAATCTCAAAATCATACAGTCATTGATGGAAAGGGTTCAAATACACAAAAATTCTGAAAAACCAAAGAATTTGTGGGACCTGAAAGATTTTTCTGAAGAACAGCAGGCAGTTTAACTGTTCAGGACAAACAAGGGACTCATGAAAAACTATCACTAAACAAAAAAACACAGCTGTGAATCATTCAGGTAACAAGTGCATGTAAACTTTTGAATGGGGTCATTTTTATAAATTCAAATATTATTTTCTCTTGTGGACTATATGTAAACATCTTTTATATGAAATATTTTATTCAGGTCAGTACTAAATAAAAAAATATGTATTTTGTATGATCCCTCTTATTTTGGTAAAATAATTAACATTTTGCAGATTTTGCAAGGTGTATGCAAACTTTTGAACTTGTACATTTAAAGGGATAGTTCATCCGAAAATGGACATTCTGTTATCATTTACTCATTTTATAAAACTCGTATGACTTATGTTCTTCTGTTGAACACAATAGAAGATATTTTGAAGACTGCTGGTTGCACGTTTCCATCAAAAGCACTATAAAGGTATCATAAAAGTGTATAAAAGTAAAATAAAAGTATCATAATTTTTTTTTTTATCTTGCCTTATAAAAGTAGATACTCTGTATGTCAGTCAAATCTGTTTGTTTACTACTTACTTTGGTCATAAGTTCCATTGAACTCTCTTAAGAAATGATCTAAAAAAATGTTTTTTCTTCACAGTAATGATATATATCACAATACAGTTATTTTTGCTTTAAAAAAGGTCTTTATAATATCTCAATTTTTGTTAACACATACATTTCATAATTCTTGTCACCAGTGTCAATATCACAAAAAACTAATACTAGCCTAAATTAAAAAAAAAAAAAAAATCCTGAAGACAAGTAAACAGTCAGCGATTAAAAAAGAATATAAAAAAATAATTACAAGCAATAGGACAAAAAAAGTACTTAAATGTATAAAAACACTGTGTAAATTAAAGATATATATTTCTTCTTATTAAAGTTACAAAAATTTAGTCAAGAGCTGTGAAAGATTTTCTCGAATATTAGACTGCTGTCATTTTAAGAGCTCCCCGAATCCAATATAATATTACACACGTTTTCTTTCTCAGCTGTTTGCTTTCATAAAGCGGCAAAAATAAGGTGTTCAGTTCTCCTGCGCTCTATAAGCACCGCCTTCATGTCTCTCAGACAGCATGCGCATATAGCGAAATGCATTCGCTTGCATTTTAACACCTTAAAATCACACTTTTAAACCACAGTGCATAAATACACACCCAAATGATACATTTTCGTAACCACGTAGCACAGCAACATCCAAAATCTCTACCAGCTGACAAATTTCTACTGGTTAATCGTGTCTACCGGTATATCGCCCACCTCTTGATGGAATCTGCAACCGTAGTTGCTTCTGGAAAACCCACACCAGGTTTGAAATGACATTATTTGTCACATTTTTGGATGAACTATTCCATTTAATCTTTTCCCCCCCTATTTTACATGAAATTAATTTCTGAAATGTGTCTATACACTGGATGGGAGGTTCGGTTTATCTAAACCTTCTCACACTGCAGAAGAAGTGCCTTCAGACTCTGCTAGACTGAGACTCTGGCTAGAACGCTGATTAAATTAGCATCCTGCTAGCCATCCAACATGTTTATAACTGAATTACGTTTCTACGTTGACACTGCATTTGTCTGAAAGCAGAACAAAAAGTCTATTCTCTCCCTGCACAGGAAAATGCTTTTTCCAATAACTCTACTGAATGACTTTGAAGGTTTCAAAGGTTCAAATGGTCTCGAATAGATGGATGATAGACGTGTGCACAGAAACAACAATGAATTCAGTGCGACAATCAATTCAGATTTACTCGACCGTAAAATACCTTTAAATGACTGTTGTTGTTTTGTCTAATTGTGCTAGAAAACCTGTTTCGACCAGAATAACAACACAAATGATCATGACTCATGATGTGGAGCTAAAGGTTTGAAAAGCACACGAAGAATTGTTTTCAACCCCCCGTTTTCCACATGTAATTATTTACTCAGAATTCATTCTACTCAGCGTTTAGTAGCACTTGAATGTGAATTAACCTGTTTTATTACATTGTATTTCATTTAAAAATATCTTTAAAAAGGGAATGCCCTTTCTAAAGGGATTTCTAAGGGATATTTGGGTCAAACACTGTGTTTAAATCCATATTTCAAACCTTGCCGGCTATGAACGTTACTTTGAAATCTCCTTTGGGTTTTTTTTCAGGAATACTTTCTTGTACAATGTCTTTCTGGTTGTGTTTAAGCATTTACACAAGTTTCAGTTTGTGTGTGTACGCTTATTTGTTATTGTATGTTTGTTTGTTTTTTTAATCCATGATTTATTTTATGGCATTAAGTAGAATTTTGTCCTGTGTGGATATGTCAATGTTTACTGAGTAAAATAAACTGAATGGACTTTACAGAAACCCCTGAATACTGTATATGCATCTGTGATTAAGAAATAAATCAAAAATGAATATGTACAGGTAGGTATATAGTCTAATACATAATGTGTGCATAAAACAAACAAGTTATTTGATTAAAAATACAGTACGTAATATTGTGAAATATTGTTATAATTTTAATAATGTTTTTTAAAAATATAATTTATTCCTGTGATGCAAAACTGAATTTTCAGCATCATTACTCCAGTCTTAAGTGTCACACGATCCTTCAGAAATCATTTTAATATCCTGATTTGATGACACATGACAAATGAAAACAAAACGTATTGCTGTTAATGTTGAAAACAGTTGTGCTGCTTAATATTTTTGGTGACAGCTGAATATTTCCACATTTTTACTTTTAGGATAAATAGAAAGTTCAAAAGAACAGCATTTATTCTAAATAGAAAACAACTGTAACACAATATACCCATTAAGGTTAAATAAAATAATCTAATATGTTGATTTAGTGCTTAACGCTACAATATGTAACTTTTTTGCTTATGAAAGCAGTTGTTAGCACATTCATAAGACATCAGGTAAGTTTATATTATTTATAATTGTAACGGTAGGTGTACGGTCCGATTTCGCGGTAAATTGACGCTATTTGGCTGTGCGTCGTTACGTCACGTCTGTCAACAGGAAAAAAGAAGACCCGGCTGCCATATGAAGCGTTTGTCGTGTGTTTTTAGAACTTTTTAGAATTTAAACTTGCTTTAAATCGGTTAAGTTTTAAACGGCAATCGTCGTTGTCATTTAGGGAATTACCTGTTGTCAAAAAGAAATCCCTCAAACCGCGGAGAACCTGCAGGCAAAAACAGACAGCGACCGAGGTCTGTGAAAGAGTAACGTTAACTATCCGCCGGGCTTTTAAGAAATGGCGGCAACTCCGAAGTCTGAAGAGATTGAGACTGACGCAGAGATGGCTCTTTTTTCTGCTGAACAGGTAAGACATCTCAGTGGCTCAATAATTAGCTAACTATTATAAGAGCGTTTGTTTACTTGATTAAGATAGTATCCGAGATCCAAGAGATCCGCTATGACCTCGCCTTCTCGTATTCATCCGCGCAGTAGTGCTGAAGAACCCACGTAAAAAATAACTCCGCGAGTTAAACATTTTTATTTGTATGTTATTTTTAGTTTCAAAATGAGAGGCACAAGTTACATATGGCAGCTCGAAACTTTATTATCATCAGTATTTCAAAAAAGTGTTGCGTAATATTGTTGTGGAACATTTTTGAAGATCTAAACTGCATTAATTAGAAATCTTTACAATAGTGTTTTCATGACACGTCATCAATCGGCCATATTGGTGGTGTTCCGGTGAATTCAGTTCCCCTGTTTTCCTGAGGGGTATATAACTGCAGCTTGAGATTTCCAAAAACTGCAGTGGGAACTCCAAAACAGGGTGGGTGCTCCAAAATAGGGCGTGGCTTGTGCAATTTCCCCCCCCCAATCCGCTTAAGCGCAAACTCCGCCCCACATCTGATTTTAAAGATTTTATTGGTTGTGTCAATCGCATTGTCGATTATCTACACTATGCTACACAAATGCTAACCCCTAAACCTACCCCACACCTTACCCTAACCTTAACCAGTGAAATTAGCTGCACAGTGGGATTGGCGCTGAATAGCGTGGCAGATAAACAGTCCATTTCCAGAACAACAATTTACAAATAATTTACTCATCCCCTTGTCATCCAAGATGTTCATGTCTTTCTGTCTTCAGTCATAAAGAAATTATGTTGTTTACGGAAAACATTTCAGGATTTTTCTCAATATAATGGACTTCATTGGTACCCCGATTTTGAACTTCCAAAATGTAGTTTAAATGCAGCTTCAAAGGGCTCTAAACAATCCCAGCTGAGGAAGAAGGGTCTTATCTAGCGAAACGATCTGTCATTTTTTTTTGGAAAATAACAATTTGTATACTTTTTAAGCACAAAAGCTTGTGTAGCACAGGCTCTAGGATGCGCGTCCACGATGCTACGAATTAGTGATGGGTCGTTCTTGAATGATTCGTTCATTTTGAACAAATCTTTAATGTGACTCGGGAAGAACGAGTCGTCTCGGGGAGTGATTTGTTCAGTTGCGCATGCGCAATATCCTATTAGGTTCTGTACTGTGTATATATATATGTATATATATGTATGTATATATATATATATATATATATATATATATATATATATATATATATTTAATGTTGTTTCTTGATAAGATATTTTATGTTATTGTTGTTTGAATAAAAAAATTAATAAAAATCCCTCTGTAGAAAAGAGGTGAGTAGCTTAACAATAACAACACAGACTTATTGTGCAGTGCAATATGGTAATATTTATTTATGTGTGACAAAACTGACACACATCACCAACAACAACAACATAACAATAATATAATAATGTAAATCACTGTCGAAATTTATTAAACTTGACGCATTAAGTGTTATCCAGAGTTTCTCAAAAGGTAAAGTAGCAGTAATCCATGAACGACGGAGTTATAAAACCTCTGTAAATACATTCTATGCTTTAGCATTCTACTTACGTATTTAACAAACAACGTGAAATATACCTTATGTTGATGGAAAGTAGGAAATAACATGATAAACTGGTGCTTCAGATAATAAAGCACACATTTTCCACTGCGCTCGAAATCATGACGTTGTGACTTTACGCATGCGCTGTGAGGGGGAAACAGGAACTGAATGTAAATGCGCCACTGAACTGAACTCACAAATTTTTGCTGCTGAAAATGGTCAATTATTGTCATGTTTGGGCTGTAATAATCGCTCAGACTAGGAAAAACGTTTGCAGTACTATAGACTGCCAAAAGTTATAACAAATCAAGGAGAAGAGTGCAAAAAACTGTCTGAGGAACAAAAAGGTGTTTGTGGTTGGCCAAACTGAACCAGGATTTCCAGGGCAAGAATCTTAACAACATTCATGTTTTTTCTTGTCATTTCCGGTCAAGTACGTGAAATATTAGGCTAATATCTTAATTAATACTGCTTGTATGTATCTTTACCACCTGTTAACTTTAGTTTGTCAAAATATCACACGATTTCCTGCTTACTAGGTCCTTGCCTGTATGATTTAGCAGCTTTACATGTTTTTTTTTCTGTGCTTTTTCCTACACATTTTCCATTTCAAAATTCCGTACTTTACCAGACTCAAATTTCCAAATCTTTAAGCATAAATGGTTCATAGTGCATTATTTTCAGTGCTATATTTGGTATACAGTAGAGTCATCTGTAAATATTTTTATTTTCTCGTTTTTTTTTTCCATTGATTTTCCCGAAGTTACAATATACAGAGCACCTTAAATAAATAAATCAATAAATAATACAGACTTTTACATGCACATTTTTTTGTGCCATTTTTGTGGGATTTTTTTTTTCATGCTTACAAATTACAATTTCTAGTTTTATATAAATTATTTCCTTTGTGCATCACTGCCATCTTACTATAAATAAAACAAGAGCCTGGCTTGTTCCTGATCTATAAAAAGACTTATACTGTAAAAAAAAAAAAAAAAAAAAAAAGTGTTTAAAATTTGTCTTTCATTAGTATGCCACATTTCAAGGCCTTAGGTCTCTTTAACACGGCCAAGAAACCACACCGTGAAATGGGCTCATGGCACAATAGGTGGATCAGCGTGCATTATCCTATATGCTAAATTTAATGGTTTCTTGTGTGCACATAAGTCTGTATATTTGCTACTTTTGCAAAGGTCCTTGAGGCTATGTAATACGGTGCTAAGAAAATAGTGAGAAGAAACCCAAAATACTTATAACCTGCATTTTGCATAACAAAAAAAAAAGTGCACCTTGAATTCACTCTATTATAAGAAACTAAATGGAGGCAAAAGTCTGGAAACACAAATATTTTTCCATACTATGCTTTCTTTTTTCTATACTTTTTCAAACCCTGTAGAAACCCTGAAATTATCAGAACGTATTCAGTAGTACATTTACTGTGCAATCAATGCTTTTGTTTACATCTGAGTATCTCCAATATGGCTGCGCATCCAGGTAACTGACCAAACTGTGATGTAAGTGTAAACCCTTTATAAATGTAGCCTATTTTGTCATTTTGGATCAATTTAATGAATAAAAATAAACGTACTGACCCCAAACTTTAGATGCAATACATATATTTCCTTTAAGCGTTGTTCACATTACTTAAATGAGTATATAAAAAAAACGAAAAAAGAAAAGTAAAAAGTCAATGTTAAATGTTAATTTCTTTATACAAGTCTTAAAGAACATATCTTCAACAACATCATACAGGCATAATACAGTGTCATGAGGCCAAATCCCATCTCTTTTAGATTACCAAGCCTAATTTTTGATTTGTAGATGCATCGAAATGTGATTCATTTTATTCCTGTACAATGTTAAGTGCTCTGTGCTCAAACATCACATCTGAACTCTTGAATGATCTTAATCATTTAAAGTCATTAAGTCTCACAAAACAAATCATAGGCTGAGCATTGTCAGTTAACGCAGGCTTGGTATCCTGGTTTTCATTCGTGAGGCTGGTACTTCCATTTCTGCGGAGAGAAAGCAAGCGGGACTCAAACTGAGACATGGGACAAGGATGTGATTTTGAGAAGATTCATCCACTCAAAAGCTCTCTGAGGTCCAATCATTTGTTAATTAGAGTCAGTCAAACTAAAGTGTTGCTTCGGCGTCTGTTCGGAGTGACCGTGGCTTGGCTTTGATACAGTCCAGAAAGCTTCTTAAGAAGATTACCTGTCAAACTGACTTCACAGAGAAGCAGAGAGGACATTTTTTCCCAATGTGGTCATGAGCAGCCAACATCCAGCACCATTATGCAATGAAATGCCATGTAATGTGGGTTCTGAGCCAGGCTTGAATGGTTAATGTAATGATGAAGATGACGATGACGGTGGTAGTGGTTTATCAAATGACAAATTATATGCATAGCTCCATTAATCTTCTGCATTATTAGGAATTTCCACTCCGATCCATTCATTAGTATTCAGGTGCAAAAGCATTTCTTGGCACTGGTGTTTGGTTTTATGATTTCTGCAGTTTGGCTACAGCTAGTTCCAATTTTTCAGTTATAACTCTGTAGAATGGTAGTATCTCATCTCTTTTGTTTGTGTTTTTCATGAGCTTTCACTATCTGAAAGTTAACGTATATATCTTTATCTCTTGCCCCACTTCTGGTCCCCTTTTTCATCCTGTCATAGACACAGCCATGTTCATACGTGTTACGCTGCTACAGAAAAACAAAATTAGTGTGAGTTATTATGAATGAAAAAAGCATTAGACGTACTGCACAACATCAGTAAGGAACTTTCATTAGTAGCAGAATAATTTCCTGATACTTTCTGATATTTACTCACCCCTATGTCATCTAAGATGTTCATGTCTGTCTTCAGTTGAAAAAAAATTAAGGTTTTTGAGAAAACATTTCAGGATTTTTCTCCATGTAATGGACTTCAATGGGGATCAATGGGTTGAAGGTCCAAATTGCAGTTTCACTGCAGCTTCAAAGGGCTCTACATGATCCCATTCAAGAAATAAGGGTCTTATCTAGCAAAACAATTGGTCATTTTCTAAAAAAAAAAAAAAGATATGCTTTTTAACCACAAATGCTCGTCTTGCAGTAGCTTGACTTCGCGCATTATGTAATCACGTTGGAAAGGTCACGCATGGTTAGTTCATCTGTGTACATTGGTCTCGTTTTCTCTTCCAATTTCAAAATCATCCAGCGTCGTTGTTTATCTTTTTTTTGTAAATGTCGTTTGACTTTCTTTGCACATTCGCTTTGTAAACACTGGGTTGGTATTTCCACCTACGTCACAAGTGACCTTTCCAACTTGATTATGCAATGCATGAAGTCAAGCTCTTGCAAGATAAGCATTTGTGGTTAAAAAGTACATACATTTTTATTCATTTATTTATTTTAGAAAACGACTGATCGTGTCGCTAGACAAGACCCTTATTCCTCGGCTGGGATGGTGTAGAGCCCCTTGAAGTTGCACTGAAACTGCAATTTGGACATTCAACCCGTTGATCCCATTGAAGTTCACTATATGGAGAAAATTCCTGGAATGTTTTCCTCAAAAACTGTAATTTCTTTTCGACTGAAGAAAGAATGACATGAACATCTTGGATGACATGGGGGTGAGTAAATTATCAGGAAAGTTTTATTCTGGAGGTGAACTAATCCTTTCAGCAAAGACATGACACCACTGTTTAATACAATATAATAAACCTTATAATACAAAATATAAAACGCTGCACTATATTGTGTAAAGTTAAAAATGGATTCAGGAAAGAGAGATTGGAAATGGATTAGTGGTATCTGTGCTTTGCATTTTTGAAGTAGACATATGGACACAATTATTAATTATTAATGAATTATTAATCTCAACAATGAAATTTAGCTGAATGTTAATATCACAAAACCAGTCATAATGGTCAAGTTTTCAAAATTGAGATTTATACATCATCTGAAAGCTGAATAAATAAGCTTTCCATTGATGTATAGTTTGATAGGACAATATTTGGTCGAGATACAACTATTTAAAAACCTGGAATCTGAGGGTGCAAAAAAATCTAAATATTGAGAAAATTGCCTTTAAATTTGTCCAAATGAAGTTCTTAACAATGTATATTACATTGTATATACAAAAGTTATATTACAAAAGTTAAGTTTTCATATATTTACAGTAGGAATTTTACAAAATACCTTCATGAAAGATGATCTTTACTTAATATCCTAATGCTTTTTGCCAGAAAAGAAAAATCAATAATTTTGACCCATACAATGTATTTTTGGCTATTGCTACAAATAAAACCCAGCGACTTAAGACTGGTTTTGTGGTCCAGGGTCACATATATAATACACGGCAGGGTGAATTTCATGAAATATGTCCAGGTCGTACTCAGGGTTATTATTAACTAAAACTAAAACCTTATATGGAGGATAAAAAAAAAAAAAAAAAAAACAGAAAATAATATTGTTATATTAGATTTTATTTTTACTTATGTATAAAATATATTAATAATATTATATTAAAAAATAAGAATATGTATCTGAATATAAATTATATATTCAAATATTTTTCAAATTTATACATATAAAATAAAAATAATTAAACTATTATTAGAATATGAATGTGGCTTTTGCTTCAGTAAACCCCTAATTTGCTACCTAATTAATAGTTAGTTAGGTAGTTGTTAAGTTCAGGTATTGGGTAGCATTAGGGATGTAGAATATGCTATGCTAACATGCAGAATATGTTCTTTATAAGTTCTAATAAACAACAAATATGTTAACAGTAGGCACGCTAATAAGTAAACAGTTAATAGTGAGAATTGTTCCCTATACTAAAGTGTTACTGTTAATGTTTAAAAATGTATTATTGTTTTAAATTGGATAATTCTAGTAAGTTCATATTTCATTGTAGTATTTGTTGTACTGAATTTAATTTGTTGATTTTAATAAATGCAATTTTAGTATGGACCAAATTAATCATTACTGCCTTATTAACAGTGTTGGGGAAGTTACTTTGGAAATGTAATGGATTACAGATTACAAGTTACCCTATTAAAAATGTAATTAGTAGTATAACTATTTCAATTACTTTACTGATATAATGTAACTGATTACATTTGATTACTTTTGTAAATTTCTAACAGCTGTTCATTTCTAACATTTAAACCAGGCAGCGTTAACATTACAGTAGAACTCAACATTAATTACGTGTGCTGCAAATTCAAACAAGTGAACCAATCAACAGCATCACTATAGTATCGCTTTACTAAACAGCCTTTAAATGGCATTGTGCACATTAGGGATGGCGAAAACTAAAAAATTTCTTGACCGACCACCGAGCCTCATTAGCCGGTTGAAACCGGTTAACCGATTAGTTTAAAATATGGTACGCTATTTGAAATAACAGCCATTTCGAGCCGCGCCTGCAATTTCGCAACTCTGTCGCATCTCTCTGCCGCTCTGCCTCCCGCACACACACACACACACTGCCACTCACGTCACTTTTTTAAAATCCCCTACAGCGCGAAACATGAGTCCCGCAAACGCGGCGCCGAAGAGCTTGTTGTATGTAATCGTAGGACAAATGGCTCCTTAGTTTCAAATGGTTTGGGTACAAGGTGATCGCTTTGAAAATAAAGGCGTTTGTCTAGGTTAGAAGCTCATTTGAAACATTGCCACGGCTCATTTAAGAAAATGACAGCTCCGAAGAGACGCCGCTCTAACCTCGAGTGTTTTAGCCTGTTGCCTTTACTTTTCGCAAACCTTGTGAGCGCGCGAACCCAAACGCTGTGACCTCGCGCCAAAATGTTTTTATTGGTTTATTAAGTACAAACAGGCGAGTTATAAAAAATTGAGTGTGAGGGATAATTTGTTCACTTAACACAAAAAGATGAGGAATGAGATGGCTAACTGTAGTAGCGTATAGTCCACTGTCTATAATAGCCTAATTTAGACATCACTTTTTTTTTTAACCGACCACCGACAACTTTGACCGGTTAACGTTGATACGGTCAGCCACCGGTCAAACGGTCATCGGTTAACATCCCTAGTGCACATCAAAAAGAAGCAAAGCAACAAATTATTATTTAACATATTCTAGGTTTTTGTAAAAAATATTCAGTTTTTAACCACTGTTGTAATCGCTTACATTTTCATAAGTAACTATTTTTCTCAAAAAATGCAATGATTACAGTTACATTTATTGTGTAATTAAATTACGTATTGCTGTTGCATGTAACTAGTTACTCCCCAACACTGCTTATTACACTGTTAAAAAGAGTGTTTTTAATCACTTTACATTTTTAAAGTAATGAAGAATAACGATTCTGTTATGATTTTGTTGTGAAATGTGGACGTGGACATTCCTTCATGAGATTCACACAGCAACAGTACATGATCAGCTGTGTGAAGCAAAACTGATTGACATATTTACCTGTCTTTTAGCAGGGTGCAGTTTGATTCTGTAGTCCTGTCTCTTCCTTTTCATCCTGTGAAAAGCAGTTTAGAAATTGAGTGACAGTTTACTCTAGATTACAGACATTAAAGGCCATTTAATCATTTTACTAAGGAGCAGGAAAGCAAACACTGCAGCATTGAGATAACCTCGCTTCACTGCTAGCCTAAATAGCAAATTGCACACTCAGTATAAAACTTAGTGAGGCTGGCAGCAAGTGTGTTGGACATATGGCGAAGTCGAGGAGGGATGGGATTTCACAGCCAATTATATGAGAGACCCCTTAACAGACAAACCAGATGCTTATAACTTAATACCTAATGAAAGCTAAGGGAAATGCATTGTTCTTTAACCTTCAGTTCCAAATTCAGTCACAACATGCACAGAACACAAGTCTGCGCTGTTAGACTAGCAGTGAAACTGATTTTACAGTGCCTTGCAAAAGTATTCATACCCCTTCAATTCCCCCCCCCCCCACACACAGTCTTGTGTTAAACTGCTTTAAATAACTTTTTTTTTCCACATTAATCTACACTCCATACACCATAATGACAAAGCACAAAACAGATTTGTGACAACTTTGCACATTTATTCATATTAAAAAACTGAAATAAGTAAATTGCGTAAGTATTCATACCCTTAGCCTTAGTTGAAGCACATTTACAGCCTCAAGACGTATGATGGCTTGACCCTTATGGTATGATGCGATAAGCTTTGCACATCTGCATTTGGCAATTATCTGCCTTTCTTCTCTTCACCTCTTCACCTATCAAGCTCTGTCAGCTTGGATGGGGTCTGGCAGACATTTTCAGGTTTCTCCAAAAATGGTTGATTGGGCTTAAGCCCAGGCTGTGGCTGGACCACTCAAGGACATTCACCCAGTTGTCTATAAGCCACTCTTGCTGTGTGCTTGGGGTCATTGTCCTGTTGGAAGGTAAACCTTCTGCCAAGTCTGATGTTCTGAATGCTTTAAACTGGGTTTTCATTAAGGCTATCTCCATATCTCCAGGGAAGGATTGAGTCTCGACACACTGCAATAAAGCCCAGACTGGTGGAGTGTTGGAGTGTTTTTTGTCTTTCTGTAAATTTCTCCTGTCTGCATATATGATCATGGAGGTCAACTAAAGTGACCGTCAGCTTCTTGGTCACCAGTCTAACGAAGGTCCTTCTCCATCAATTGGTCAGTTTGGCCAGGAGGCCAGCTCTACGAAGAGTCCTAGTTGTTCCAAAGTCTTCCATTATGGATAATGGAGGCTACATGCTTCTGTGAACCTTCAATGCTGAAGAATTTTTTTCTGAACTCTTCCCCAGATGTGTGGCTTGACGCAATCCTGTCTTTAAGCTCTACAGACGTTTTTTTTTTTTTCTTAAGGGTTTAGTTTTTGCTCTGATATGCATGTTCAGCTGCTAGACCTTTTATTGAGAGGTGTGCGCCTTTCCAAATCATACCCATTCAAATGAATTTACCACGGTTTAATTCCACTCAAAGTGTAGTAACGTCTACAAGTGATATGAATGCTCCTGAGCTAAATTTCAAGAGTCCTAGGAACAATTTTGGTTTTGTATTTCTAATAAAGTTGTTACAAACCTGTTTCTGCTTTGTCATTATGGTGTATGGAGTGTAGTTTGATGTGGGGAAAAAAAAATAAAAAATTTAAAGCAGTTTAACATAAGGCTGCAACATAAAACATGAAAGGGTGTGAATACTTTTGCAAGGCACTGTACTTAAGTTGACCCTCACAATTTCCACGTAAAAATTGGGTAATTATGCTTTTTGTTTTATCACATGCTCGAGCACATCCTATAACAAGGAGACATCCTTACTCAACTCAAAGTGGTTTGAGCGCCTGATGGGTGTTTATGAATAATACAGTAGTATGACACACCTGTTCAGCCATGTCAGTAATAAAATCATCAGAAGAGCGACACCAACCAGCCCTCCTCCAATATACACATACAGCATGTAATGAAGACCCCTAAAATCTGAAATGAGGGATAAAACAGGCATTAAACTTCAGCTTAAGTAAAGAAAAATTTATGAAACATTATGAACTGAGCTGTGACAGGACTGTTGTAATGTGTGTTGTAATTCTCAAAATAAAACAATGGAGTACGAAAAAGTAATCAATGGTAACAAAATGTTAATAAACTCTTAATAAATTGCTTAAAGGATAAGTTCTCTTACAGAATATAAATTTCCTTATAATTTACACACCTCTATGTCACCCAAGATGTTCATGACTTTCTTTATTTTGTTGAAAATAAATTAAGATTTTTAAGCAAAACATTACAGGATTTTTCTCTATATAGTGGACTTCAATGGGGATCAATGGGTTGAAGGTCCAGCTGAGAAATAAGGGTCTTATCTAGCAAAATGGTCTGACATTATCTTAAAACTATAAAAATGTATATTTTTTTTAACCACAAATGTTTGTCTTACACCAGCCTGAGCTCGTGCATTATGTAGTCATGTTGCAGAGTCAAAGACCCTTTACAAAAAAAAAACAAAAAAGGTAAAACAAAAATGTTGGATGATTTTGAAGAGATAGTTTTTCGCCTTACCCTACCTTTCTGAACCGAGGTACACAGATGAAGAACTAACCACATGTGACCTTTCCAGTGTGATTATATAATGCATGAATTTGCAGACACTTGCAAGACAAGCTTTTGTGGTTAATGGTATATACTTTTTTTGGTTTGTTTTTTAAATTACCGTTCATTTCACTAGACCTATTTCTCAGCTGGGATTGTGTAAAGTCCTTTGAAGCTGCATTGAAACTGCAATTTGGACCTTCAATTCATTGATCCCCGTTGAAGTCTACTATATGTAGAAAAATCCTGGAATGTTTTCCTCAAAAACCTTAATTTCTTTGCAACTGAATACAGAAAGACATAAGCATCTTGAAATACATGGGGGTGAGTAAATTATCAGAACATTTTTATTCTGGAGATTAACTTCTAACAAGTTCTTAAAAAATTACTTTAATTTTTAGGAGTTTATTCAGAATCAAAATTAAGAACCTTAAATGCAAAATGGCATAGGATAATTTTTTGGATTTTTTTTTTTTCTGATTAAAATAATTTTGTTTCTTGATTTTTCTATGCTTTATACATAAATCTTACATATTATTCAGTCAAATTCAAGAAAAGTCCACTGTCAGTATCAGTATTCTTACTGATCATTATAGTAAGAAAAATGATCTTCGCAAAATCTTCAGAAAGGGAACGAAAATTAAATTCACAAAAATGTCATGGATTACGACATCAACATTTTTCAGGACTGTCGTTTTCATATTTTGTGTTGGGAAACAAATTGTAAAAGAGTACATTTCAGTATGGCAGTGGTTCTCAATTAGGGGCCTGGGGTCCATTAGGGGGCATCAAGACTATTGTCTTTTTTTTTTTTTTTTTTTTTTTTTTTTTTTTAAAAGGCAAAACAAGCTAAAACAAGTCAAAATCAAAAGATTTCTCATTTTAAATTTCCCCCAAAATTATTTAATTTGAAGTATATGTCAAACATTTGTTCTCACATGAGAATAAATTGTCCTCATCATCTGAAAGACCAATGATACTGGTCTCATTTCCTCAAAAGGAAGAAATGTGGACAACAACATGCAGAAAGGACAAAAAATGTTGTCAGAGACCAGGCCCTGCGGGACAAAGTTGGTTCGTGATGACCTTTGATTTGTCTCTCCATTCCAGATCACCAGAGGGGGGAAAATAACAGCAAAAATGATGCCACGCATGGAATCATCATTTCTCTTATCATCAGTTTATAACTTTAATTTAAAGTCTTTATAATCTAAGTTTTGTCCTACTAGTGTGTTATCTGTGTAAGAGCTCAATGAAGTCAGTACTTTTGACAACACTACGTCCTATAGATCAACAGTTTGTGCACCTCTGTTGTAAATAATCAAATAGTTCAGTCCTTGTCCTACCTTGAGCAGGTAGAGTGGTCAGGAAGACTGTGGTAGAGTGGACACCAGCATCTGTGCTGAAGTTGCAGCGGTAGAGTCCTCCATCTTCTTGGATGATGTTGGTGAGGTGTAGACTGACCTCCATAGCATCGCTGCAGTTCAGTTGTCCTCTACTGTTGAACTCGTTCAGCTCCACACCATCTTCTAGCATCTGACACGTTGCTATAATATTACTAGTGCCCATCTCGGCGTCCACTTTCTCAATGCTTACTTTGTAAATGTCACCATTGTGGACAAGGTCACACGTAATGGTTAAGTTGTCGTTCTCCGCGGCCACCAACTTAGTGTCTGACTGAACAGAGAAGGTGGTGGTGATTGCTAGAAAAAAAAGGTTAGAAGTCTACATTAAATACAAGATCTATAACTGGAAGTTGTTAGCCTAGTTTGCAGTTCTCACTTTTGGTACCTGCTTTTTCGACAAATGTGTCTTTGGTCCATGAACCCTGAGGATAACTCTGCAGAGAGCAATGATACTGGCCGATGTCGGCCTCAGTGACATTCATTATGGAAATGCTGCCGTCCATCGCGGTGGTTTTCAGAAACGTCACTCTGCCATCATATGATGACTCATAGTTGGTGCCATACTGAGGATGATAAACAGCTAAAGGTTGTGAAAGAGTCTTTTTAGTCCAAGAGACCATAATGAGCTGGCCAGTCCATGGACACAGGCAGTCCAATATCATTCCATCCTGCAGCTTGACTTTCGAATCTCGGGCTTTCATCTGAAGAGAGCCTAGAAGACCATTATGGAAGGGTGGGAAATCAGACACAAAGAAAAACTAAATCATTAAGGTACATCATTTCAAGTCAACAGACACTGGCAGAGAACATCAACTTTTGTCCCAAGCATTTGTGATTACTGGATTTTAAAATGTATTTAATAGATTTCAGTCACAAAAAAACAATTCTTTTAAAAATACATTATTGTTCAAGTTTGGGGTCAGTAGTATTTTTTTTTTTTTTAATGTTTTTGAAAGTCTCTTATACTCATCAAGGCTGGAAATATAGGTAACAAAAATAGTCACACAGTAATGTTAAATATTACAATTTAAAATAACTTTTCTGTTTTAAAATATAATATATTCCTGTGATGACAAAGCTGAATATTCAGCTTCGTTACTTCAGTCTTCAGTATCACATAATGCTTCAGAAGTGATTATAATATGCTGATTTGGTGCTTAAAAAACTCTTAAGGTCCTTGCACACTGAGTCTGCATTTTTTTGCAGGAAATTGAACCAGATTTTTTTTAAAATAACAGACTAAAGTTTTGGATGCAGTGTGCAAACGCGATTGACACAACGTAAGGTTGTATTCATTTTTTAACGTGCGTAAATTTCGGACTAGGTGTGCAAGGACCTTGTGTCAAAAATTCTCAACCAAAACAAATAAATACAAACTCACATTATGTCAATCACGTAACTGATACACATTACACAATGCCTTCAAAACTTTCATCCATCATAAAAAAAAATTGGATTGGGTCAAATGTTTTTTTCGTTTTTCGCATCCGTAACAAGCATTTTGAGAAGTGTTTTAAGAATTTAGAGCCTGCTTGACAAATTTTGATGAATACCAAAAATACGTTTTGGACTTAAGGTCCTTGCACACAGTCAAAAATTTTCGCATGTTAAAAAATAAATTAGAACTTGTGTTACATCAATCACGTTTTGACACTGCATCCGAAACTTTCGGCAGCCATAAAGAAATTCAGATCAGGAAAAATTCTATGCATTTTTTGCATCTGTAGCAAGCATTTAGAGAGTTGTTTTGACAATTCAGAGCCACCGTGATGTTCTGTGCGTGACAAATTTTGATGAATACGAAAAAAATGCATACAACAATTTTGGACTCAAGGTCCAAAATTCTCGTTCGAAATTTTCACACATTAAAAACTAAAATTGAGTCAGTCATTGTGTCAGTCACATTTACACACTGCCTACTAGGGGTGTAACGATACATAGATGTCATAGTTTGGTAGGGTCACCCTCGGTTCGAAGGTCACGGTTCGATACGATTTCGGTACAACAGAAAAACAAAAACAAAAAACAAATCTACTATACTAGGTTTCCATTCATTTATTTTAAACAGGCAGTAGTACAAATTATTATTTTTTTTCCACCTACATGTGAAAATACTAAATATTATATCAAATGAATGTTATATATATAGGCTATAAAATCTGCAGTACATATATACATACAAGGAACAAATACTTGAAATGTATTTAATTTAGTTTAGTCTGATAGACAACGGGAAAAACTGCAACACATAACGTATCGCATGTTAATAAACGAAATGTTAATAAACTCTTAATAAATTGCTTAAAGGATAAGTTCTCTTCCAGAATATAAATTTCCTTATAGTTTACTCACCTCTATGTCACCCAAGATGTTCATGACTTTTAGTCGAAAAGAAATTAAGGTTTTTGTGCAAAACATTACAGGATTTTTCTCTATATAGTGGACTTCAATGGGGATCAATGGGTTGAAGGTCCAGCTGAGAAATAAGGGTCTTATCTAGCAAAATGATCTGTCATTTTCTTAAAACAATAAAAATGTATATACTTTTCAACCACATATGCCCGTCTTACACCAGCCTGACCCCGTGCATTATGTAGTCATGTTGCAGAGTCAAACACCCTTTACAAAAAAACAAAAAACAAAAAAAGGTAAAACAATGTTGGATAATTTTGAAGTTGGAGGAGAAAAAGAGAGTTTTTCGCCTTACCCTACCTTTCTGAACCGAGGTACACAGATGAAGAACTAACCACATGTGACCTTTCCACTGTGGTTACATAATGCATAAATTCGCAGACACTTGCAAGACAAGCTTTTGTGGTTAAATAGAATATACTTTTTTTTTTTTTTTTTTTGTTTTTTTTAACATGACCGTTCGTTTCACTAGACCAGACTCTCATTTCTCAGCTGGGATCTTGTAGAGCCTTTTGAAGCTGCATTGAAACTGCAGTTTGGACCTTCAGCTCATTGATCCCCCATTGAAGTCCACTATATGTACCTCGGTTTGAGGGTCACGGTTCAATACGATTTCGGGACAACAGTATCGTATCGAACTTTCCACCTACATGTGAAAATACTAAATATTATATCAAATTAATGTCATATATAAGCTATAAAATCTGCAGAACATATATACATACAAGGAATAAATATGAAATATATTTAATTTAGTTAACTGATATAGGGGAAAAATTGCGACACGTAAGGTAGCCTATATTTGCGGAGTTGCAGTTCGGTTTTGTGACAGAAAGGAAATTTTTAATTTGGATTTTTAAATTTGTTTTATTTTAATATCGCTTTCAAATTTGCAATAAAATTTAGTTTAGTTTTAATTTGTTTCATTAATAATTTTGTTTGTTTTAGTAGTTTTTATTTTGTGAACACATTTCTGTTTAGTTTTTATAGTTTAGTTTCAGTTTTAGTTTTAGTAATCACTTTCAGAGCGCAGGCCAAAGAAAGATTTCTTAGTGATGCAAATGTCTAGTGACAAAATTAAAGCATGCTGAGATTTATTAGATGGCAAAAGAATACAAATAAAAACAAAAATGAAGCAGTCATGCCTTTTTACTCCATAAATCTACACAAGTTGTGCTTAAATTATATTTAAAAGCACTAGACTGAATAATAAATGTGTTGTGATATTTAATTCGAAAATAAATATGGTTTGTTTATATTAAGCCTGGATGTATTTTATCTTATTTAACCACAATCATGGTACTGTAACTGTCGTGTTAACTTTCCCACGAACATACGCACATAAATCATAACTTGGGGTAAAGAAATTCAATAATAATGGCGGAGCCTCAACACTAGATCAGCTGCCGCTGAAATGAATGACCGCTTAGGGAGTGCGTCTTGTTCGCTTTCTGTAGCCTAGCTATATGTTTTATAAGTTTCGTTTTTAATGCTTCTATAAAAGACCAACGTCCATGTGTACACTGCAGAGTTCAAGAAGAGACAGTGGCATTTAACAGTAAATGGAATGTTTTAATATGTTCTTTTCATTTATGAAGAATTATAAGCGTGTATTTTATGCATATTTGTTCAGAAGATGTAGGCAAAAGATTTTGTTGTTTACAGTAAGGATGCGCATTCTCTTTTTTTCTATTGCGCTGCTTGTCTATTTTTCTTTAAGCTCCAACTTAGATGGCCTATTTTGGTTTGATTGCTTGTGTTACGTAAGAAAATAAACCAAACTGATGCAGCCTAGTTTTAATGCGGGTGCAGTTCAGATCGCGGTCTTTGTCAAACGGGTCGGATAACGGGTCAGGCTATTGCGGCTGCTGGTTTAGCAAATGAGAACCGTGGAGGACTGTGCTTTCCGTCTCTCGGTCAGATGACCTCAAGTGCATGATGGGCCATTTACAGGTATTTCTCTAAACCGGACTCTGATATATTTTTCCACCACAGGTTGAGAATAATTACAAAAACGATTATTTATTTTTGATAATTATTATTTTATTTCAGTTTGTTTTCGATAACTGTTGCTAGTTTCTTCTGCTGGCGGTTATCAAACAGAGTTGCATTACTGTGGGTGCCCGGTTCTGGATTGAGGGTGAATTGCCTGTATTCATTGTAAGGCCTCATGCACCGAACCGAAATGTCCGTACCGTGACGGTTCGGTCAGCCACATGTATAGTTACACCCCTACTGCCTACTGAAATTTCATTCATCATAAAAAAAAATCTGGATCAGGTTCAATTTTCTGCATTTTTCCCATTAACAATTCAGAGCCTGCGTGATGAATTTTGAAATAGAAAAAATGCATACAAAAATTTTGCACGTTAAAAAAGGCGGCGTAGATAGCCTTGTGGGCAGTGTGCCAACATATAGTGCCGCTGTGTAATCTTAACTAGAGGACCTTTCCCCTAGCTCTCTCCCACTTTGTGTCCGGTCAGGCTGATCTGTCCTATCCTAATAAAGGCAAAAATGCCAAAAAAATAAATATTAAAACACAAAAAAAAACGTGTTACGTTAATCATGTTTACGCACTGCATCCATGACCTTTCATCAGTCATAAAGAAATTAGGATCAGGTTAAATTTTCTACATTTTTTGCATCCGTAGCAAACATTTTGAGAGGTGTTTGTGACAATTTACAGACACCGTGATATTCTGTATATGACTAATTTTGACGAATACCAAAAAACACATGAAAATTTCAGACTCAAAGTCCTTGAGTCTGAAAAAAAAAGAAATTCTTGTCCTAAATTTTCGCATGTTAAAGAACAAATATGACCTCACGTTGTGTCAATCACATTTACACACTGCCTACAAAACTTTCGCCTGTCATTTTTTAAAAAAATGTACGCGTTTTCTTGCATTTGTGGAAATAAGTCAGGCACAGAACGTCACATTGTCAATTTTCTGCATTTTTTGCATCCGTAGCAAGCATTTTGAGAGGTGTTTTGACAATTCACAGACACCGTGACATTCTGTATATGACTAATTTTGACGAATACCAAAAAAAAAAAACGCATACGAAAATTTCGGACTCAAGGAAAAGTCCGAAATTCTCGTCCAAAATTTTCGCACGTTAAAAAATAAATATGACCTCACGCTGTGTCAATCACATTTACAGACTGCCTACAAAACTTTCATAATGACTTCAGAAATGCCTGTCATAATTTCATTATCACAGTGTCAATTTTCTGTTTTTCGCATCTGTAGCAAGCATTTTGAAATGTGTTTTGACAAATCAGAGCCACTGTGTGTGATGAATTTTTATGAATAAAAAAAAAAAAGCACTTCGGATTTAGGACCATTATTATTATTATTATTATTATTATGAAACAACGTCAAAACAGTAAATATGCATTTTTATTTATTTACTTTTAATGGAAAACATGATGCAGTTCAAAATAACATTTATTCCAGCTAAATGTAAATAACATTCCAACTAAATGTTTAAAATAATATCTAGTTGGAATAAAAATATTTTGTATTTTGTATTTGTGATGCATATATATATATGAGAAGTTGGTGCATTTTGCATCCCTAAGAAATAATCAAAGCAAATATTATTAAAAAAAAAATTAAAATAGCATTTATGCTATTTGAGTAAGGTTTTTGGTCCATCCCTCATGATTTTTCTTTTTCACCAGGACTTTTAATTTACAAAATGAAGGCAAAATGGTATAAAACTCACATTTGCATATTGTTCTAAATATATAGTCTCATTATTAAGCAATGTTTTTGCCATAAGGGTCATTCCGTGCAAACTCAACCAGAGGTCCCTGGCTCAAATTTTTAATTTCGCTAATATTTATTCTAAAGAAGGATAGACTTGTATAGTGAAGAATTACATGGATGAATATTTACCGAGTAATCCATTATTTTGTAGAGGGAGGTCAAAACAGCAATTTTCACCTTAGATTCAGATTCAAGTTACAGGTTTGTAAATATGACTTCAGAAAGATGGCAGCATCATTATCTTATTTTTACTCAGAGATTAGTAGTTCTATTAGTAAAATCTGTTGACTTTAGCAATCTTTGTTGCATTATGTGCCAATGGTGATCATTCAAAAATGGGGAAACAGCACTTTTCAAATTTTTCCCCAAAGTTTGCAACTCAAAAAATCTTAAAGATATCTTAATGCCTTTTTAGATATTGGGTCTTAAACTTTCCTTTTGGGATCTTTTTTTTTTTAAATGCCTTATGAGATTCGGTTCCAGAGATATTGGAATTTCAATATGACACATTTTCAGTAGTCAAAAACCAAATGTGGGTCAGTTCTTTTAAAGAGGAATGTCTGAAAAACTAGAGATGTATCTCATTTCTTTCTCTCATGACAACTGCATTGAACATGCCTCTCTGAGTGCCATAAATATTATTTTCCCAGACATGGTGTGCTTATAACTCCAGAAGTATTAAAGATATTGCAATATGATTTTAGATTCTAGTTGTTACTAAACTTTTCTTTTGAAATCTTAATTTCTAAGGCCCTACATCATTCGGGGGGCAGCCGTGGCCTAATGGTTAGGGAGTCTGACTTGTAACCAAAAGGTTGCGGGTCTCGAGTCCCAGGTCCGGCAGGGATTGAAGGTGGGGGGAGTGAATAACCAGCACTTTCTCCACCATCAATACCACGACTGAGGTGAATCCCTTGAGCAAGGCACCGATCCCCCAACTGCTCCCCGGGCGCCGCAGCGATCGCAGTATGGCTGCCCACTGCTCCGGGTGTGTGTTCACGGTGTGTGTGCATGTTTGTTCACTACTCACTACTGTGTGTGTGCACTTGGATGAGTTAAATGCAGAGCACAAATTCCAAGTATGGGTCACCATACTTGGCCACACGTCATGTCCTTTCCTTTCCTTTTTTTTGTATCATTCAGTCCCTGAGATATGGGGATCTCAATGAGGCTCCATGCCCAGATTGCTGAATGTTACCCATATTCATTGGTCGAAAACCAAATATTGGTCACTCTATGTACAGCTGATAGTTGTTTTATTTAAAGAACAATGTGTAAAGAAGAAAAAGTGTTGAAATTAGAATTGTATCATGTTTCCCTCTATCAAAACAATTACAGCTTCCTGAATGCTAAAAGTGCACTGTACTAGTCACACTGTACAATCCTAATCCCTTGGTTACTGTTATTATTTTTATTTTTTGCATATTTGCATTGTAAACAGTAATGACTAGATAAACCCAAAACTACACTGAAAATGGGTAGGATACTAAATTTGGAGCTGTACTGAGATCTCGATATCTCTGGGATTAAACCATACAAGATCTTAAAAATGAAGATTCCAAAAGAAAAGATTCTTAAGAACCAGAATCCAAAGTCATATTAAGATAACTTTAATACTACTTGAGTTACAGGCACACAAATTTGGAAAAAGAATACTTCTCAGACTCAAACAGGTATGTTCTATGCAACTGTTTTGATAGAGGAAAACAAGATACAATTATTATTTCTTCTTTGGACATTGTTCTTTAAATAAAATAAGTATCAGCTGTACACAAAGTGACCAACATTTGGTTTCTGACCACTGAAAATGGGTAATATCCAACTATCTGGACATGGAGCCTCACTGAGATCCCCATATCTCTGGGACTGAATAATGTAGGGCCTTAAAGTAAGATTCCAAAAGAAAAGTTCATGAAAAACTAGAATCTAAAATCATATTGTGATATCTCTAAAACTTCTTGAGGTATAGGATTGCAAACTTTGGAAAAAGAATATTTATGGCACTCAAGTATGTTCAATGCAGTTGTCTTGACAGAAAGAAACGAGATGCATCTCTAGTTTAAACATTATTTGTTCTTCAGACTTTCCTCTTTAAAAGAAAAGTATCATAGTTTTTCAGGCTGACCCACATTTGGTTTTTGACCACTGAAAATGTGCACATTTTAACAATTTACTCCTAGAGCCAAACTGAAATTCCATTATCTCTGGAACCGAACCATACAGGTTCATAAAAATGAAGTTTGTTAAGACCCAATATCTAAAAGGGCATTAAAATATCTTTAAAACTTCTTGAGTTACAGGCATGCAAACTTTGGAGAAAAACTTGAAAAGTGCTGTTTCCCAAGTTTTGAATGGTCACCATTGGCACATAATGCAGCAAGGATTGCTAAAGTCAACCGATTTTACTAATAGAACTAACAATCACTGTGTAAAAATAAGATAATGATGCTGCCATCTTTCTGAAGTCATTTTTACCCCCCCTGTAACTTCACTCTGAATCTAAGGTGAAAATTGCCATTTTGACCTCCCTCTACAAAATAGTGGATTACTCACTAAATATTCATCTATGACATTTAACTTTTTGGCTTTTATCATTATACGTCTATCTCCCTTTAGATAAAATATTAGCAAAATGAAAAATTTAAACCGGGGGATTTCTGGAATTTGGTTGATTTGACACGGAATGACCCATTACTATGTATTTTTTCTACAAAATATAAATCATTTTATTGGTGTCCCCTGATTTCATGTCAGCCCTGTTACCCTAATCAAAAAACCCTTGTAAAATAATGTACATTCAACTGACATCACTTCTAGGAGGCTACATCATCTCTCCAACAGGTTTCCAACACTTAAAATGCAAACGTTTCTCTCACTCCTCTATAATGTTCTATTTTTTTAGGATTTATGAGGCTTGACCTTGACATCATGCAATGTCAATCCTGTTACCATTTTTAAAATGTAAATTAAAAAAATTATTTCTTACATTTAAAATAATCAACATCTACAAGTAAAATCCTTTCAAAGTGTACAGTATGTGCTTTTGTGACCGTGACTATTAGCTAGCAATTAGCAAATTTGAAATCAAACCTGTTACTTTTTCGAGTAACAGGTGTTGACGTGGGTTACAGGGATGACGCTGATTAGGTTTGACCCCGTTTTTGTAAATTTGTAAAATTCAAACATTTTAAAGGTCACCCTCTGCATATTATTGAGCTAATGCCTACATCATTCAGTGGCATACGAGTAATAATTAAACTGTATTATATAGTAACGCTTATGTCGGTAACAGCGTTGACAAAAATACCAAAACATGAGCTAGAAAAATAGTTATAAAATAATAAATGAAGTCTGAGATGGCACAATACAACTTCTTGTCATTTTAAGGAGTCACTTCATTTGTTGGATATTTAAAAAAAAATATTGATTAAACTTTTATTTTTCACTTTTTCCAAGTGGAAAATGCAATTTCATGAAATAATCCATATATACACACCTTTTTTTTTTTTTTTTTTAAATGTTTATCAATTTAAAACTGCCATCCTATACCATAAAAGAAAAATATTTAAAATATATAATATATATTTCCAGGTTTTCCAAGCTAAATCTACAGTTGTTTACTGTTTTTTTTTTTTTGTCCAGCCAACAAGTATTGCTGGTTTGGCTCTTCTGTTGTCATACACATTGTTTATCGAAGTTGCAGCAGAACCTCTTAAATCTAATCATGAATACACATACAAAACTAAACTAACAAAAAAGCAACCAACAACCACAAGTACAAACCAAAGTTACTTTCAAAACCACATATTCTCCTTTCATTTTAAAAGGATTATAAGAAAACAAAATCAGTTATTGTAGACTTTGTTTAAACATCTGTAGGATAAAAAATATTATCACCCCATCAGCAGTGAAAGTCAAATCAATTCATATGTAAACAAGAACCCTGTTTATCATGCTAGAGAACAGCCATTAATTCAATATATACATGAATTACCAATAAAGAACAATGTGCTAAACTGTTTTTCATAAGCAAAAGTTTCTACCTGCTAAAAACATTACCTTTCAGAAAACAGAGCTGCATCATGAGTACCAAGAAGTACCAGTAATCCTTTTGTACTGCCACCATCTTGCTCCTCTGAGACCGAATGAATACAGCATTGACGAAGACTGAGGCGACCACAGCACTTTCTGTGTTCAGCTGCAAGACTCTGCAGTCACATCCTTAACCAGCAGTTAAACACTGTTAGAGAGGAGGTGTTAAGTTCTTAACTATTCAAGCCCACACACTTTGTTTTCACGTGAAACTGAAAGTGCGGATTCAAAACCAATCTCTGAATTCCCCTGCAATTAAAAAATAATACAAAGCAGAGGAAAAAAAGAGATAGTATGCCCAAAAATAAAATGATAAAACGATTAACTTTGACTGAACTAGTCCTTTACAGTGTATGCGATTTCATCTCTCAGTCAAACTGATCTCACAGCTGGAGAATGAAGAGGCGTCTACTGTAAAAACAGATCATTTATTGATTTGCTAGAAAACGAGTGATGTACAAAAACTCAGAATGAATTATTCCATCTCATACCAAAACTTAAATAAACATTCACATTATTAGGTGACTTTCACGATCTCTATCATCAGAGAGGCGACTAGGAGCTGAAGATCTGTGTGAGATTTCTTAGGCACTTCAGAAGATGGACGGTCAGGGGTTTGTCGCTTGTCTGCTCTTCATCTATACGAACAAACAAACAAACAGACAATTACCTCCAGTTCTCAGGAAAGATCCATTCCTGATGCGTCTACTGCTGGAGTACCATCACAGAGTAAAAATGAGAGGCTCTACAATGATCAAACTGAATATATTCCCACCTTTCCTGGCAGACATGTATGCCTCTTCAACTTTCAGTCTGATGGAAGGACACTTCAAAGTGGCCTTTGCCTTTGTGAGAGGAGAAATGCAGGATGGGAAGATAAAGGGTGAGATCACGCACGTGTGAGATGACAGACTTGCATGTAATTTGTTTATAAAAACGATATTGAATCCTACGTCGCTGCCAAAGAACTATTGTTTGACACTAGTAGTATTTCAATTAACTGTCTGCAAAAAGTTGTCATATCATTATATAAGAACAAGATGCC